>NC_135355.1:7186000-7497500 GCF_051622035.1 Arctopsyche grandis
TTGGCCAGGAAGGCGCATTGGGGTTTACCTGTAAGGCTTTCCTGGTATATGTATATGTAAAATAAAAATTAAAAATTAAATAAAATGTGAGTAATTAAAGTATCATATATTTTATGTTTTTTATGGATTTTTTATTTTTATAATTTAGCTGGAATATTCAAAAATTAATAAACTTACATGACAATCAATTAATAATATAACTGAATACATATACGTCTTATTTTTGAAAAAAAATTAGAAAAAATAGCCACTGCCTACAAGTATTAAAAATGACTCTACAATCAGATGATGTTTGAGTGTAATTCAAGAGGTTTGAGTGTAGTAGAAAAATGTCACTGAATCGCCTCAAAAGTTTCGGTAAAATAGATTTTTTCCATCATTTTGTGTTGTATAATTTTTCATTGGCAACACTGTAGTAATGTCAAACTGACAGTTGCACGTGTGGCGTTTGACGTTTGTGCAATACTTAGCCAAATTATGAATACTAAACCTAAAACCGACATCAATGAACTATTTGCGACTGCGAAAAAAAATGACACATTTCTAAAAGTGTGCGCCCCAATGGTTCGCTACAGCAAATTGCAATTCAGATCCTTAGTCAAGCAGTGAGTCCCACTTACGTTTCACCTGATACAAAAATTAAATGTAACCATATAAATCTTTTGAGGAATCATATTGAAACTTATAATGTGTTTTAGATATGGAGTCGACCTTTGCTTCTCACCTATGATATTAGCCGATTCATTTTGTCACAGTTCAAAAGCTCGTTATAATGAATTCGCAACGAGTACTTCCGACACTCCATTGATAGTCCAATTCGCTGCTAAAACTACACATGACTTTGTAGGAGCTTCCAAATTGATTTATCCTTATGCCGACGGTGTCGATCTCAACTGTGGATGTCCACAACGCTGGGCAATGAAGGACGGCTACGGATGCAGTCTTCTAACCCAACCGGAAATAATCCACGATCTAGTACGCAACTTTAAAAACAACTTACCTAATGACATAAGCGTGTCGGTGAAAATACGGCTGCTGAACGATTTGAAAGACACGATAGAACTGTGTCGAAGGTTGGAAAAGTGCGGTGTTAACTTTCTGACCGTCCATGGAAGGAAGGTGTGGCAAAAGAGCAGCGAAAACGCTGATATCTCATCGCTAAAAGACGTCAAGCAATCAATATCCATTCCGTTCATAGCCAATGGTAATGTTAAATCGAATGACGATGCGAAGCACGTATTCGAAACCACCGGTTGCGATGGAGTGATGGCGGCTCAAGGGTTGCTCTCGAATCCAGCAATGTTCGCGTGTGAGACGAGCACAACGTTGAAATGCATTCAAGATTGGGTAGACATATGTCACGATCAGAAGGATTCAATGATTTTTCAATGCTTTCATCATCATCTAGTGTTTATGATGGATAAGTTTTTACGGAAAAAACAGAAACAAGTCTTCAACAACTTGACAAATCATTCAGCAGTGTATGATTTCTTGGAGCAGCATCTCGGAATCAAACCGAATTCTATCGACGAAGATGTAATTGGCGAAAAAGTTATATGTGTGTATGACGATATTGAATATTCACTTCTGAAGAAAATGTATGGAAACCAAGAAGACAATGCACTATGTGAGAATAATGAATACAATTCTCAACAAACGCACGGAAAATACTTTATGAATACAATTTCAAAAACTTATTGCGATTTGGATAACATGGATTGTACGTTGTTTGATGAAACTTAACATTTTCCTTCATTGAATTACACATATCATGTACAAAAATAAAAATAAAATGTAATATTTTCATAAGCATTGTATTAAAATTTAATTTCATCAAATTTTTATCAATTGAAAAACAAATAAAATAATTCCATACATGTTATGTAAATATAAAATATTTATTTAAAAAAATCCATTTAAGAGTTATCATAGTTCAACAATTGTATTTATCTTCCCAAATAAACTAAAATATCCCATTCAAGCTGGCAAGTTTTAAGTAACTTTAATTTTTCAATATAACGTATGTATATTGTACTTTTATATTATTATTAACTGCAATACATAATTTTGAACTACAATACTTAAAAGTAAGTGCGTAACAATTAGACCACTGGCTGCTAAAAGCCGTAAGTATATGTAGAAATTTATTACATACACGACAAAATGATTCAATCAAAAATAAATATTAAGAAAATACAATTTACATTTCAGTACATAAATATGTATATGTAGGTAATATTAATAACTTTTGCATTTTTAAATTAAACATGATATGTCTATGGTTTTTGCGAATTCAATGAGTAAATAAGTTATCAAAGGACTAGAAAAATTAAAGATAAAAAAAAAACTATAACAACACTCCTAAGCGAATGCCGTTACATGTCACATAACTGGTAAGAGATGCGTTGACATTATTTTAATTGATTTGAAATTATATTAATATAATAAATAAATATCACAGAACAATACAAAGAATAGACAACACAGGTTGACGCACAAATATAAATGACTAATAAAAATTCCCTCACATACGAATATTACATGAAAAAAATAACTAATACAAATTAATACGTCAAACTGTAGAATAAGATATCCAAACACATCCGCCAGGATCAAATGTGCGATATTTAAATTATAATACAATAATTTAAAAAACATGTATACAAAATTTCAAAAACAGTCTTTGACCATGTCAATTTTTTCATAAAATAAATATGAATACTTAATTTATACATATTTTTAGACTTCTATTGCAAAATAAAATACATTTAAATTTGGTAAAGTGCTTTTCGTCACCGTCGTCATATACATATTTTCAAAGCCCACAGATTGAGCACATCTAAGATTTAAGACAGCAACTGCATTATTACACATACATAGAACAAGACTAATAAACAGAATACATTTACAGGATAGAAACAAGAGCATTTCGCTCATATTTATATTTATTCAATATTAAAAATATCTACCCGATACTATGATCCTGACTTTAAAAAATTAATTAAACCATAAAAAAAATTATAAATTAATCAATTACTATTAAATATGTATAACAATACAATCGTACATAATTTTATACAGTTGCACAATCTCTATACTAATCTAATTTACAATGTATATAAAAAAATTGATTTTTCTAGTACAAAAATAATAGTCTCTGATATGATAATGTTCTGGTTAATATAAATTAATTTTACTGGTAATATCCTGTCGACACATGTGACACGTGGTCAACGTCGCTGCACATTTTGCACATGCTCCGTGTCCACATAGAAAAGCTACGGTACGGCGCCTTTCCATGCAAATGGGACAACAGTGCGCCTCCTCGATCTCCTGTATTTTACATTCCAAGTACCGGAGACGCTCTGCAGAAGGTTGTCGGCTTCGACACGGAATTGATCTACCGTCCACAGTCAACCGCCGTTCTGAAAACAACGATTAAGATATATCATTAAGATGATTAAGTTCATTTTTGGCTAAAACTGATGGTGAGTTTCGAATTTGTGTCCTAATATATTTGAGAAAGATATTGTACACCTATATATTTTAGGCAGTTTTTTATTTTATTATTACTTTAAGGAGGACCACTAGTGTGACATTTTGAAAAAATCGTTTTTTTTTTTTTGCACATTTCGATAGTCCATACATTTAAAAATAACATGCTAAATTTTCAAGTGCATATCTCGAATAGTTTTTGAGTTACAGCCATCCGAAGAGCAGCTGACGTCGGTTCGAAAGTTGCGTTAGCGTACGGATCATAATAACTGCGTTATGATTCATAACGCAGTTATTGTTCTGGCTCTGTCAGCAAGAAAAGTCATTAAAAACGGGTCGTATACCTGGCTGTTTTGGAGATGCTAGACTTTGGCACATTTAAACTCTCTTCCAGTGCTATTGTGACCGTTATAGTGAGAACATCGTACAAAATTTTAGCAAAAATGAGTTCTCAGTATTCAAAACAAAAGGGTTCCCATGTTGATCCCACGCGTAGATCAACTTCTAAAAAACGAAAATTTTCGGCGAATCAACATACATGTGAACAGTCCACCGCAAATACCAGTACGTCAGCTGACAAAATTTTACACAATAAGGACGAAGAAATTGTGATTGATCCAACGCACGGTTATAGTAATCTCCAGTTTATTTCTGTTTTTTCTGCAATAAGTAATTTAGTGATGTGCAAAACTTGTGAAAAAAAAATTACGTTCAATCAAGCAAGTCCGCGAGGCTTAGGATTCAAAATTGCTGTAATATGTGAATGCGGCGTTTCGTACATCAATTCCGGGCCTATGATTGGTAATGCATTTGAAATAAATAGACGTATAGTGGCTGTGATGCGACTTTTAGGTATCGGAATAAACGGAGTGAATCTTTTTTGTGGTTTGATGGATCTAATACGTAAATTCCATACTCAAACTTTCAGTGGATGCTTTGCGAATTTATGGACATCAGCAGAATCAATTTGTAAATTTAGTATGCAAAGAGCTGTAGAAGAAGAGAAAAAGTTGACACTGGAAGAAGAAGACTCCGAGACAAATTTGACGGTTTCTGGAGATGGCACGTGGAAGAAACGTGGCCACACTTCACGGTTTGGCGTAGTAACTCTTGTTGGAAAGTTTAGTAAGAAGATCATCGACTCGTGTGTCAAGTCAACTTACTGTCAGAGTTGTGTTTTATGGGAAAAGAAAAAATGCTCTGAAACCAATATTTGAAGACTTGAGTCGGCGTGATTTACTCGAAAGATGTCTGGGTAATAAATTATTACTAATAATACTCAGAACAATAACGAAAGTTATAATGGCTTGCTATGGCACTTTGCTCCGAAACACCTCCACAGTGGTCTCAAAACGATAGAGTTATCAAATTATTTTGCTACATCAATATTTAATGACGGTTATTCATCAATTTTAAAAATGTTCAATGTAATGGGAATTATAATTGGACCTGCAGCGAACGATTATGCCGTTGACAAAGATGATACGAGGCTTCGAATGGCAGATCATCGTTAACAGGCTGCTTCAAAAGAGGGCCGATTAGCTCGAAGAAAAGCTTTAGCAGCCCAACAGCTGTCTTTCGAAGAAGAGGAAGGTGCACTGTATGGGCCTGGAATAGCAGATTAACAGTAGGTATGATATTTCTTGATTTATAACCACGAAATCAGTAACTTAAACTTCAAACGCGTTTTTCTCGAAACTACATTTTTCAAATTTGCTGCAGTTGTAACTCGAGAATGAATCATCCGATCGATTTGATTTTTTTTCAGCTTCTTTTATATATGTTTCTGCGTGCCATGAACCTCCAGTTTTCCGATTGAATAAAAAATGTAATTTTGGCAGGCCAAAAATCAACAAATTTATGCGCGAAATTTGATTTTTTTTTTAAAACTCCGCCATTTTGTTAAATTTCAATTTTTTTTTTTTGATCGAGGTTCATGGTACGGCAAATATCTTCTAGTTTAATAAACTTTTTGAATTTTTTGATTTCAGGCACTGTGAAGGTCGCTATCACTGCAGCAGTGGGGGTACTTTTTTTTTTGGAGCCTTGGGAGATTACGTATAACTCGCTGAATTTTCAATTTTTTTGTCTAAAAACTTTTATTATGTATTTAGTATATATCTATACATATATCCATAAAACGATAAAACATTCCATCCAGTAGTTTTTTTTATTTTAATTCCCGAAAATCCCCTTTTTTTCGCGCGGTCACACTAGTGGTCCCCCTTAAAGGGGTAGAGTGATAAGGGGCAATAAATTATCATTGAATGCTTCGTCTGAACCATTTTCTTTTAGAGTCGAATACTGTATGCTAATACAAAATTTTGTACAGAAAAGACCCCCTCCTCGGTTAACCCTTTGAATGCTGACCAACGCCGATTGGCGTTTTGTCAACAATTCCATGAGCCTGAAAATCGTCGAATGGCGTTTTTGTTTAGTATGTTTAAAATAAACAAGAATACTACCCGCTAAGCCTTTCCAGGTAGCATTGAAAAAAAAATGCATTGAACATGGGTCGTGTAATCCGTGTCTATGTTTATAAAGACAGGTTTACACGGGAATTTCTGAATTTATAACCATAGCAGAATTTCTCGATAGAAATCCCTAACTGCTGAGTATTTTAGATTGTGGCTTGGCATTTAGATTGTGAGCATTACATTTTAACAACAATGAAGAAGATGGAACTAGTTTTGGAAAAATACATTCATTAATAGACTTCTTTTATTTAATTTATATTGTAGTAAGATGTATTAGAAAGTCTAAACATACATTTACAAAACTCGAAATCCTCGGCGGTAGTTATCTAGGGTTTTTTGGATTAGCTGCAATTTTTATACCTGCTTTCTATTGGATTTCTAAATAATTCTAGTTGGAAATGTTGGCGTGATCTTCAGAGCGTGGCGGGCTTTCAACAGAAAAGACGTCAGCACTCAAAGGATTAAGTTCTGATCGTCAGTGAGCTCACATTTCTCACAAGAAGTATATTAACACAATGGGGCAGTTGTCCAACTCCTCCACTCGTGAATATCCCGCATCGTATATAGAAAAAAAAAACTATAAAACTACCTATTATTGTTCCGCAAGAAAGGCACTTCTTCATACGAGCAGTACAATCCTCGCACGCCGGTCTATGACCACACGGTTCCAACAAACAATTGACTTCAGACAATTCGCAGCAGACTACACACTCAGCAGGCTTTCCCCTACTAGCAGCACCTAAAAAAAAAACAGTTACAATAAAGTTCAATTATAAATCAATATCAAATTTTATTACTAATACACATTTATTTAACCTGTATTATCAGGAGGAGGTGAATTTGATTTTTTCATTCTCGATGGCCTAACCGGATGAGCTGGACTTGGAATATTATTAGCCTTCATCATATTTCTATTCATAATACTAGTAAAGTGCATCGGACTACTATTACTACTACTGCATTCCCCTATAAAACATACAATTTCATATAACTAATATAATTCGCACATAAACACTTTCCACATCATACTATTATATGTATATTCTTACCCAAATCAGCATAGTTAACCAAATTGTAATTATTTCGCTTTGACGGGGAAGCGTTCACATTGATGCCAACGTTTGCCGCAGAATAGGATCCTTCTCGATTGCCGTTCGGAATCGGTGAACCGACACCGATTAAAGATCTTACATCTGCAACGTCCGTCTCATTTGAACTAGCCGTGGCGCCACTAGTGCCACTGCTTGAGCTATGTACAATTCTCTCCGATTGATCGCCGGATGAATCAACTGCTCGACTGGTAAAAAACGTGTCAATTAATGGATCTCTCACACCTCCATGTTCCAAGGCTTTGAAAAGCTAAAAATCATCCACATTTAACATAAAAGACAATTTACATGATAAAAAATATACAAACGAGCCTTTCAAAAGTCATATCGACACTTTCCGCCAACTATTATGTTAACAAGTTACTCGATTTGGCTTGCAAATGGTTCATATCTGGAATTCGAAGAAAAAAACCTTGATTCCATTTGGATCCGATGACATCAGATCATATACAGTTTTTCCTTCTTTATTTTTAATATTTGGATCACAGCCTTTGAGCATTAGGAATACTGATATAGCATAGGTAACTACATTGACACCGTTAGAAGGTGTATTGAATCCTTCATAAAGGGCAGAAATTTGAGGACAATCCTATAAATTCAACCAAATTAAAGTCATTCATACACACAGTATAACTGTATAGTTTAATTACAGTAAATTATATGAAAAAAAAACCTTTTGATTCGGTTTTTGCACTTCAGAAGATTGAGCGTTCGTACGTTTCATAAATGCAATATGTAATGCAGTATTATCATCTTCGTCTTTCGCCTTCACATCACAGCCTAAATTAACAAGTTGCTCTAATACGACACAATGTCCTAAAATCAATACCATTAACATTAAAATATATACCATTACAATCTCATGAATTCTCTCGCGAAAAAAAATTAAAGCTAATAGTAATAACCTTGCGATATAGACAATAAGAGAGGAGTTTGCTCTCGATTATTTTTCAAATTCAAATCTGCACGTCCCATCGTAACCTACAAAAAAAAAAACTTTAATAACCCACATATATACATATAACTTTATAAAAATCAAACACACACAATATGCAAACATACCAAAGCATTCACAGCATCTGCGTGGCCGTTCAATGACGCCAAATGTAAAGCAGAAAACCCGTCGTCTTTTCGGCGATCGACTAAATCTGGATAGCGTCGACAGATAGCAGTACAAGCGAAGCTGTTACCTTTCAACGCTGCATGCTGAAGAGCATTAAAGCCTCTCTTATTGGCCAGAGCGCAATTTGTATCTAAGAGAAAAAACCAATCATGATGAAAACGAACATAGTCAATGAATTGAAAATGTCCATATAATATACCTGGATAGTCACACAGCATTTGAATTATTTTCATTGAACCCGTAAGCATCGACGGGCTAGAAGATGATGTCGATTGTGACGCAGCCGCAGCGGCAGCAGCCTGCGTCACACTATTATTATTCGCACATTGGTTGTTTATCGCATCGTGGAGTGCGGTATCTCCATACGTATCCTACAATAGATTCATTAAATCAATCATTTTTAACTTAAATTTATAGATATGTCACAGATGAAGTGTATCTTACAGTTGTAATCTAATATATAATTTGGAAAGAGACTTTGTATGTATGTATGTAAATATGTATCCTTCGTTTGTCGTCGTCCGTAGATCGGTGACGTCATCGAACAAGTGATTCGATTTATTTTTTTTTTCGATCCATAGGCGCCGATTTGATTTTTTTCGATTCAATGGATTCACCCCCGCGGGGGCGCAAGGCGAGTAGTTCCATGGGGCCCCGCCAGGGGCGCCACAAGGGACGCAGCCCCGTGGGGCCCCAAAGGGGCCGCAGCCTTTTGGGGCCCCAAAGGGGGCGCAGCCTTATGGGGCGCTGCCTTATGGGGCGCAGCCTTATGGGGCGCAGCCTTATGGGGCGCAGCCTTATGGGGCGCTGCCTTATGGGGCGCAGCCTTATAGGGCGCAGCCTTATGGGGCGCCGCCTTATTGAGCTCAACCGCATGGGGCCCCGAAGGGGGCGCAGCCTCATGGGGCCCCAAAGGGGGCGCAGCTTTATGGGGCGCAGCCTTATGGGGCGCAGCCTTATGGGGCGCCGCCTTAATGGAGCTCAGCCGCATGAGGCCCCGAAGGGGGCGCAGCCCTAAACGGCAACTGATCATGGGGGCGAAGCCCTAGACGGCATTTAATCATGGGGGCGCGGAGGGGCGAAGCCCCAAAAGGCATTAGCTAAGGGGGGCGAAGCCCTAAACGGCATTTAATCATGGGGGCGCGGAGGGGCGAGCCCTAAAAGGCATTAACTAAGGGGGGCGAAGCCCTAGAAGGCAAAAAAAAAAGATTTTTTTTTTATTTATTTACAGATTTGTACATATTGTAAATAAATCAAATTCAGATATTTGTGACAGCAGTTAAGATAATTTTTGCCAATTTGATGGAGGGACCGTTTCAACAATGAAATCAGATAAATTGGCAAACTCTGATAAGAAACAATCGACTTGGAGTCACAAATATCCAACTCTAACCAGCAGTATTAAAGATTAGCCCGGGATCGAACCCAATAATCTCTCGGTGCTAAACATATACGCAACCACTAAGGCATACTGCTGGCTAGTAGTTGAATTTTATTCGAAAATGAACGGCCTAAAACGCCAGTTGGAATATATTACAACTGAAAATACAGTTCGACTGTAACAGATATATTCCTAGTAATATACGTAAAAATAACATGAACTGACTTGTAGATTAACGTTTGGTTTATGTAGTAACAAAACCCAAACGCAATGAGGTAAACATTTGTGGGCAGCAATATGAAGAGCTGTACAACTGCTGCGATTTACAGCATTGATATCCACATCTTTTTCAGCAAGCAAAATTTGCAGAATCTAAAAATAAAAAAAATGACAAATTGAAAATATTATAGACTAGTTGTTTTACCCGGCTTCGCTCAGTATTTGTAATATAAACAGCGTAAACATGGCGAATATAATAGTAAATATTCTGATCTAATAGTAATATTTGTTTTTTTATTAAATTTATTTGAATCGAAAAAAATAATATTCAACCAATCGAATCGTCGTCATAGAAACTGACATGTTTTCGATTCCCAACCAAAAATACTTACATACATATATATGTATATATATACAAAGTCTCTTTCGAAATTATATATTAGATTACAAATAATGACAGATTAATTTACCTCTGGTTGATTCCCGAAAGCAGCATCATGCAATACAGAGTCTCCATCATCATCCACGGCATTAGGTCGAGCACCTTTCGACAGCAAGAACTGCACAAGCGGTCGATGTCCTTGATACGCGGCGACTTGCAATAGAGTCTTGCCGCAATATGGAGTGTCGATCTAAAACATAACAGCATGATACAATCGATTGGCAAATTTAGCGGTACAAAAAAATCGGCCTTCACAATAACGTCTACTTACAATTGATTGATCGGTCTCATACAATCCTTTGACGTATTCTAAATCTCCTAGAGCAACTTTGCTCATTAAGAGTCGCATTTCAGGCCTATCGACTATCGGACTGGCTGGGGGTGGTTTACTCGATGAGCTCTGACCGACCTGTTGTTCTGGCGGATTCGAAACGTCGGGTTGATCGGCCACCGGGTATCTTTGCACCAATGTAACGCATTCAGGATTCATAGTCCACATCTGTTTAGATTCGTCCTCTAGAATCTGTATTCTGAGATCACCGTCTGAATACACTTGAATCACCCGGGCAGTTTTTCCTAATGCCTGATTTAAATACAAAATTAAAACAGAGTTTATAGCAAATAAAATAAAAAATTTAAGTAAAAACAAGATATGTATATATACATACATATTATATATGTATGTACATATATAAATAAAAAACATAGAAAATTTTAATAACCTATGTGGGCAGTGAGAACACGGTTAGCTAATTTTTAAATAGATGAAAAATGATCAATGGAAAGTTTTATTTCCAATTTTAGACTATGTATATTTATTATAATTATATATTAGTGTAATATAGGAATTCCGAAACAATGTTAAGTTGAAAAGTTTGTAGGGAATAACGTTTGTAGGGTAATCCAAATTTCTGGGGAATACCATTTATGAAGAATGACGGGCTGTTCGAACTACTGCGTGTCTAAAAACTTGGCTACCTGCTTTTAAAAGGAAGGATAAACAGTGCACTGATTACTCCCGAGTGAGCGAAGGTTTCTTGTGGACTTCCTAAGTCGTAAAATAAATGCTGTGAACTGACTGGCATAGCATTTAGAACCCTAAACCCACCCCTACGCAACAATAGTTTATGACATAGTAAAATAAAATAGTGTATTTGGTAGACAGTGTGTTTTCTAACCTAACCTAACCATTTAGTTATACATATCCACAACAAAAATAGCTAAACTGACTACTATGTAAAACTCGAATCTCGCATCAAAATATTTAGCCCTAATCCGGATAAAGTGGATTCAACGGACCCACTCTTAAAATTTTTATAACTCAATTATAGAAAAAAAATTGATTAATATCCTATTACCACTTCCTTCATTTAATAATTTACTTATATATTTATAATAATAAAAAATTTCTAAGTCTTATACGGTCGTCAGAAAAAAAAAAACAAATTTTTGCAATGCAACCGGATACAAGGGTCCATAGGAACCACCAAGGCAATTTCTATGGGATTATGTATTTTCAAAGTTCTATTGTATTTTACTACATTCAATGATAAAAATAGTAAATGTACAGTGTACGAGTGTTTTGACGATACAGTTGTTAGACTGTTTTGACGATACAGCTGATGCATTTCTTGCATAATGAAAAAAAAGGGTCTGATTTTTTTTGTATGGTCACCAGAAGTAACGAAATAAATTAAGGACTAATGTGTGCATACAAAAAAAAGCATTCAGTTGACGAGGGTGTTCTCAAATAGAAAAAAAATGTGAAAGTTTACGAATATGGCAAGAGTACCAAGTAATATGGCAGGGTACTGTATATATGTATGTATGCCTGGCAGCCTTAATAATAACAAAGAGGTTACTATATATAATATGACGAGCATACATTTTCCATAGCGGGAACCCATTCCCCGTGAAGTCGTTGCAATTGTCGGGCCTGAGTAGCAGATGTAGTCAATCGTACAATGTCACCTTTACGATACCATACAACGGCAACCAGAGCAGCTGGATGAAAAGTCCATCGATTTGGGCAACCTGTTTAATTTCAAATCAAAGTTCAATATACAAAGAAAAACAGTTACTTTAATAATTCTATTAATAAGAAAAAATATTCACCGTCATGCTGAACCCGTATGTCTCCTCGCTCCGTCACTCTATGTACGATACCGACTTTTCCAATATACTGCCAAGGAAAAAAGCTTCATTATAATTACATACATACTATATACATATGTACATATATGTTACAGTTGAAGTGAATCTTCCAGTTGTAATATATTTTGACTAGTTGGAATATATTCCGTCGAAACCCATATAAGTTGATTGAACTGGTCAAAATATATTACAACTGAAAATACAGTTCAACTATAAGTTGGTATCAGGTAAGATGGAGAAGTTAGGTTTTCATGAAAACGTCACTCAATTAGTAAATTGAGTTGAAAGTCACATTTTTGTTTTGAACATATTCTCAGAGTTATCATAATACGGTACTCATTACCTTTATTCGTAATATCTAGCATATATTAACGCATTATTGAATTCTAAAGTATTCGTAAAAATATCAGAACTGTCGAATCTCAACTGTTTTTATTACAACTGGCGCACATTATTGAAAGTGTATTTGGGCTTGTAGAGATATAATTTACTAGTTGAATTGTATTCGAATATGAATGGCCTAAAACACCAGTTGGAATATATTACAATTGAAAATACACGTCAACCTTAACATATATGTATATGTACACAAATAGTTAAAAAATAAATTAAAAAAAACACACATCAGCCATTCGCGGATTCCAGCCTCCATGTCCCTGTTGTAAATGTCGTAAAGTATCAGCGTCTAACGCTACACGAACTCTATCACCAGGATATAATCGAGGCATTCCACCAGTAGCTTCATCGACTCTCTTCTTTCCATCTTGAGGACTAGTGCATAAAGATTCATCGGGAGTTTTACCTACAAACACAATAAATTCTCAAGATTTGTAATTAAAACTCAATTCAGAGTATTGATTCATAAAAAAAATCAGGGCTGTGAAATCATAAAATTTTTACACATCAGGTTAATTTTAGAATACCTTTTTATTTTCTTTCAATATTTTCCATTTTATATTTATGAATACATACAGGAAATTTACGCATTTACCATGAGAAATAAACAAAGATAGAAACACTGTCTCAGATCTGCATACATAGGGTATTGTTGAGTCGCTCTTAGTTAGTGATTCAATATTCATATACTAATTTTATTACGTAAAAAAATGATGTGATCTGCGTGATTCCACAGCCCTGCAAAAAATCCATAATTTTATTTGAACGCATGCTCAACGTACCGTAAATTGGACAGTGACTTCGGTAACAATTCCCTCCAAGCGCTGGTGTTTCAAACTTCAAGTCCATGATACCGTTGTGTCCAACTCTGAGATCATAAAAATAAATTAACGTAGAAAATATTTATCTAAGTAAACTGGGAATTCCGACTTATCATACCGCAAAACGCATAGTGAGTGTGGGGATTTCCAAACAGGAAAATGAGCTACAAAAATTCACCGCAAACACACACACACAATAATATGTGTATAGCATATGTTGTCTAGATGTGTAACAAATATGATATGGGTCATTTCAAACACTAGAAATAAATCTCTAAGACGGAAGATAATAACCATTGCTGATTGCCTCTTAGAATGTACAACTTCGGTGTTAAAATAAGGTATGAAATTATTTTTAAACTTTTTTCAAATCCTTATTTGGATTAGTAACAAAAGGAACTCAAAAACCATTGCCAATTTTTGAATTCCGAGGATGAATTTAAATATTTCATCTTCATAAAAGTTCAAGTCAGTGCTGTCCTAATCTTAATCTAAAGTTTCCAACACATGTTAAACCAAAACCGTCAAACTAATGAAATAATCTTATTTTACGAAAGGCAAAAATAACGTAATCAATAGGTTGGTTAATTACAAAATAAAAAATTCCCAATTAAAATCCTTTAAATGTTAAAAAACGATATATCGTTGTTTATGAAAAAGGCGATAATTGCTAACAATAATTTTTGTTGACGTCATCGTAATGGTCTTATTTGAATACCCACTTGTGAGCCAGTGCATCATTGGTATGAAACATTTTATATACATACATATATATTTATCTTAATTTATTGTTATATATTTATATCAGCGCAAAATTTTCTTTGCCCTCAGGTAGTTTTCTAATTCCACTATTTTGTATAGTATAGACAAAATGACAAAAACAATAGAAAATCGTTTTCTATTATAGAGGTCAAGAGTCGTCGTGCAATTAAATGCAACTAAAATGAACACCAAATATTTACAATACCAAAATCATAAACTGTCACCCACTAGTGCATCTCATTCGCACGCTCGCATTTACAACCACGAAAGAAAGAGAGATAGAGAGCTACCAAACACCCACTTCAAAAGTATTGTTTCAAATACAATAAATTGGTGAGCCTTTTTAAATTAAATAAAATACAACGTACAGTAAAGTATAGCACGTTCGACCAATGAAATATGTTAATAAATAATACTTTTCTTTTCTTCAAAAAAATTATAAATGTTAGAATTTCTCGCTAAGATTTCGAAAAATATCGTAGCAGCAAAGGGTTAAATAAGACGCAACATATAAACTTGAACTTTGCTACCCAATGAGATATCTCTCAGATAGTCCAGTAAATATCTTTTAGACTTACTGACAACTGGATTCATTTTGACTAAATCTATGTATTAACAAGAGTAAATAGTTTCGTATGATCATAATTAGTTTGTGATCATGCGAAAATTCGACCTTCAAATTTCAGCTGATAAGATGGGGTCAAAATAAATAATAATCTATTCTAAAAAAATATACTCCCATATATTGCTTGGGTCACCTCACGGGCCAGAATGTGAAATAACCGAAAACGCAAATATCGGAAGGCAAAGATCGAAAATCGAAAGATCTTAAGTCGAAAGATAAAAAAAGGGTGCATGGTAAACGGTACATACTCACTTAATTTGGGCGAGCAGGATACAACAGGAACAAGAGGAACAGGCTTTTCCTCCCGTATTCTGCGCGCGTACATTAATACGTGAGGAAAAGCCTGTTCCTGTTGTATCCTGCTCACGCAAATTAAGTGAGTATGTACCGTTTACCATGCATCCTTTTTTTTTTGATCTTTCGATTTTCGATCTTTGCCTTCCAATATTTGCGTTTTCCGTAATTTCACATTCCGGCCCGTCACGGAGACCGACTACATATATACATGTATCCTTATATTTTAATCTTTTATTTTCTAGAAAATTTTAACTAGGAACTATTATGATATATGGGCCATTATATTTTAAAGTCCACTTTTCTTTATTTAGAGAAATATTTCGCAAAACATTTAATATAATGCTTTGCGTTTAACAATATTTAAAAATACTAGTGGCCAGTAATATGTTTATTCTGCATTTCCGAGATTCTGGACATATTGAATTAAAAGAAGTGATAGCAATTTGTAAATTAAATCAAACAGAAATAGTGTTTTTGGAATTGAAAATTGGACTTCCGCCACTAACAAATATAACGGTTCATATATATGTATGTAAATGTGAATTTTTTCTTATTTCATAACATCCAGTGCTTTCGCATAGTCTCCCATCTGCTGGGAAAAATTTTATCAAATCTTTACGCTAAATTTTTCAAATAATTACCGATTACATTGCCAAAGATATTATGTTAAGCACCTCACCTCCATATTAATAGCCAAGTTATGAAATATGTTACATAATTGGATGTTACACATGGGTTGGAAAATTCAGAACTAGCTGTAATTTCCATTATTTAATTTATTTTGTTTTTCGTAATTATTGGTGCGTTTATATTTATGCATGTTTGTAGGAAAAACTATAGATATTTTATGTTAATTTGGACAAAAATTTCTACACCTGTTAATAGTGATATAATTTAGAAAAAATACTATAGAAATTTTTTCTAACCGATAATCATTTTTAGTGCCATCCTTCCATTTGACACGTGCCACTGATCTGCTGGACTCATTCCCCCAACAAATAATATCAGTTACGATACCAGTAGAGCCTGTAACATCAAAACAGCCGTGTGAATACAAGTAATTATATGATTATTATAAAATGGAAGTTTAAAAACAATACAGCACCATCACCTCCATCTTGATTTCCCCAACTCCAATCATTCCCTCTCTGTACGAGAGCACCAGGATATATTCCACGCAGTACAATTTTAGTTTCTTTAGATCTCGGAGTCAATTTAACCCTATAAAATTTAACACACAATAATTGTAACGCTGAAAAATACAACATAAAGCTAGGAAAAGATTTCAAATTGGAGATTAATGATTGGACTGGACGTACCCGCGTGCAATGTGATAATCGAATCTCAAAAAAGGGTGATCCAAATTGTGAATATCCGAGTGGTAGCACAAAAAACACAAATCGTAATCATTGCAAATGGTGCATTTGTACCTCATGCCGAGTATCTGATTCTGTTTGCACGAATCGCACATCAAGTTTGTGTGAGTGATACCTAAAATACACACAATGAAAAAGTTTATCAAGACATGTTTATATCAAATCTAGTATCGAGAGTGTTTCATCCTTCATACCACATTGTGCATTATCGACCATGGTCAGGTCATATTGACCTTGGTAACCGGTGCGGTAATTGGAACGCAATCCGCAGTCCCAACAAACGACGACCGTATTGTCGGGGGTGCGTTTGCTTCCGGGTTCGCCGAGTTCCACAACTGTACCGACACTACCAAGACCTCCATCTATTAATCAAATAAAAAAAATTAAGAACAATTATACAATGGAAAGATTTACATAAAAGCATTACAATTGAATAAATTGCTTCAATTGCATTCAATTACTGATATTAGACCTTTGTTCTCTTAGTACAAACCACCACCCACATCGATTTGTTGGATTTCGAACTGATGAAAGATTATATTAGATATTTCGAGTTTTGTAAATGTATGCTTAGACTCTCTAATACATCTTGCAACAATATAAATTAATCAAAAGAAGTCTATTAATGAATGTATTTTTCCAAAACTAGTTCCATCTTCTTCATTGTTGTTAAAATGTAATGCTCACAATCTAAATGCCAAGCCACAATCTAAAATACTCAGCAGTTAGGGATTTCCATCGAGAAATTCTGCTATGGTTATAAATTCACAAATTATGGTGTCAACCAGTCTTTATAAACATTGACACGGATTAGACGACCCATGTTCAATGCATTTTTTTTCAATGCTACTTGGAAAGGCTTAGCGGGTAGTATTCTCATTTATTTTTTACATCCTCAAAAAACAACGCCTATTGGCGTATTTCAAGCTCGTGAACTTGTTGGCAAAACAGCGATTGGCCTCGATCAGCATTCAAAAGGTTAATAAGGCTCTTAGTACCTGTTGTACAATTGGATAAAAAAACTATTCCATTCATGTCAATCTTACACAATTTTTATCCAATACTTTGATCAGCTATGAATCATTTCAAAATCTATATATTTATGATCATTTAAAAATATATTCAAACATCGGACATTTTAATGTACATATGTTCATATGTATGTATGTTCATTTTTCAAATACTCAAAATATATTTTTAAAACGTTTACATTTTTGATACCAAAATCAGTCCAATATCGTCCTTTCACGGTATTGCAGGGTTTTTAATACTTATTTTTATACAAAAGATTTTCACAAGTATTAAAAAAATCAAACAAAGGATTCCAAATATAAAAATAACCATAGTGACTATTGCTTGGCGGAAAGTCCATCACGAAATTCCAAACTTCCTACAAAGTGACAACTCGTGTAAAGAGTATATTTAGACTTGGTTGTAGTAGCATATGTTCAGGTAATCTAAAAATACACACAGGAAATGCCATCTTCCCCTCTTGAAAAGCACATAATTTTACGCGTACATACTAGTGACTCATGGGCTCGCGTACAAAATCCGACATGTTAAATACGAGAAAAAATTCGGTCACACATTACAGAATATCCATCGTCAGGACAACTGTGGAAAGACGCGAATAATATGAAATTGAAGTGTATACATGTTTACTATGAAGATGTTTTTGGGTTTCAGATACGAGTGCATCGTGAGAGCGAATAGCGCAGACAAGGTCTTATCAAGAAGCGAAAGTCACGAAACGTCAAATGTGTTTTGACAGTTGGCGGGGCGTGGCGGGGTGGGGAGGTGAGGGTCATGGGGGAAGGGGGAAAGGGGGAGGAGGAGAAGGAGTAAACTTACCCTGGTCGTCCCAGAGCCAGTCAGGCCCGCGCACGACGCGCGCCCCGACCAGGTACATCTCGCCGCAGCAACAGCAGCAGCAGCAGCAGCAGCCACACCACCCCCACCGCTACCTTTCACGCTCGCACTCACGGTGATCCCGGCCGCCCGGCAGTGGCAGTGCTGCCACACCAATACCTTTACCTTCCCTATTCTGGATTCTTTCTAGCGTTCTCAATATTTTACTACAAAAGTCAAATATTCACATATAAGGTCTGTTCATACTTAACAGCACTGCACGACTCCGTTTCAAATATGTCATTTTATTACATTTCTATTCATATCTACCTACACGTCGCGGTCACGTCACGTTTACAGCACTTTGGCCGAGTGCAAGGCAAAATCGGCTTACTTATACATTACAGGCCATGACGATACGGTGCAATATTGCTTACGTCGTATTGTCGAGTACTTACAATATGAATGCATACACGTGCAATCGTAGCTACGCGTCAGAATACAAGTCAGAATACAAATCAAGCAAAAATGTTTCGGTGTTTATCGAACGAAAAATTATGTATAATCGCGTTTTTGTTGGAAGAAGAAGCTCAAGAAGGCAATAAAAAAGCACGGAGGCGTTTTGATATCCATCTCATGTTAAAAAATAGAAAAACCGAAGCAGAGTTTTGGACACTATAAGGAACTTGTGGATGATGGACAATTTTTTTTTAATATTTCCGTATGAACCGATACCAATTTGAAACAATACTGGATAAAATAAAAACACAAATCACCAAAAAATCTACAAAATTCAAGGAAGCATTGTCAAAAAGTCATTGTCAGCGCCAAAACCATGTCGAAAGATTGAACATCTGTCAACTGTCACTATCGATAATTGGTCCAAAACAACAAAGCGGCAGACTCATGGCACGTAATTCGCGTGTATATCTCCACGATGGCCAAAAAGACGGATACGATACGTTGATGAATGTTGCTGTAAGGTATTGTAGGCGGGGTACGATGTGTTGACCGTATCCCGGCCTAACGAAACACTGTTGTGTGGTTCAAAGATGGGGTCACCAATGTAGGCGGGGTAGCGATGTGTTGACAGCGCTGTTGGATGATCAGAAGGTTGCGTAGATCACGTCGGAGTAGTACCAATGTAGGCGGGTTACATGTGTGTTGACCGTATCCCGGCCTAACGAAACACTGTTGTGCTAGTTTTATAAAGTTTTATTGTTTGCCTATGGTTGTACAAAGGTATGGTATTTGTGGGCAAAAGTATGTCGTTCAGCGGTCTCTGGATATGGTAGAGTGTCGCTGGCTCAGCATTCAGCTATGTACGGAAGGTCTCTGGATACGGCAGTGTGTTGCTGGCTCGTCCGGCTGGTTGATCTTCCAAGTCCGCGTAGTGTAGTGGTGGCTGGTCAGGAGCTGTATGTTGACTGGTCTGCTGCTGTGTGTCGACGCTTGCTGCTGTGGGTCGACTGGTCTGGTGCTGTGTGTCGACGCTTGCTGTTGTGGGTCGACTGGTCTTGTTTGGGTTGTACCTCCTTTTATAGTGTTTTTGGAATGCTTGGTGGAAGTGGTTATTGACGCGTACGAGAGGAATTTTGTTTTCGTCGAGGCGTCGAATTTTCTGGAATGCTTGATGGAAGTGGTCGTACGAACATTTAGTTTATTGATGCGTACGAAAGGAATTTTGTTTTCGTCGAGGCGTCGAATTTTCTGGAATGCTTGATGGAAGTGGTTATTGACGCGTACGAGAGGAATTTTGTTTTCGTCGAGGCGTCGAATTTTCTGGAATGCTTGATGCTGTTCCGCTCGATGTATTTTGTTGTTGCGGAATATTCTCGAAGGTTTCGATGACGATGACGACGACGAGATTCCTACATGGCTCTCCGGTGAGTGTTAGCGATGTGTGTGATTTTGTGGGAATCTTGATGTGTTGGAGTCTATTGACTCGATGGCGTCGTTGTTTGTCCGGTTGTGCTGGAGAAAGTTGTCTCAACAGCGGGTCTTGTGTTGCATGCCGGTCCAAGTCTTGTTCTCTACCAGGTTGCTTATTTTGGGCGAGCTGCGTTGGTAGTGAAGGTTTGTGATGGCTTGGATGGTGCTGTTGTGCAGGCTGCTGTGTTCTGCGTGGAGTCATTCGCGTGACTGTTTTGCTGGTTGTGCTGGAGTTAGTTGTCTCGGCAGCGGGTCTTGCGTGAAGAACGTTGGTTGACGAAGTGCGTTGAGTGCTAGTCTTCGTTGGTTGTGCTGGAGTTAGTTGTCTCGACAGCGGATCTTGCGTGAAGAACGTTGGTTGACGAAGTGCGTTGAGTGCTGGTCTTCGTTGGTTGTGCTGGAGTTAGTTGTCTCGACAGCGGGTCTTGCGTGAAGAACGTTGGTTGACGAAGTGCGTTGAGTGCTGGTCTTCGTTGGTTGTGCTGGAGTTGGTTGTCTCGGCAGCGGGTCTTGCGTGAAGAACGTTGTTTGACGAAGTGCGTTGAGTGCTGGTCTTCGTTGGTTGTGCTGGAGTTAGTTGTCTCGACAGCGGATCTTGCGTGAAGAACGTTGGTTGACGAAGTGCGTTGAGTGCTGGTCTTCGTTGGTTGTGCTGGAGTTAGTTGTCTCGACAGCGGATCTTGCGTGAAGAACGTTGGTTGACGAAGTGCGTTGAGTGCTGGTCTTCGTTGGTTGTGCTGGAGTTATTTGTCTCGACAGCGGATCTTGCGTGAAGAACGTTGGTTGACGAAGTGCGTTGAGTGCTGGTCTTCGTTGGTTGTGCTGGAGTTAGTTGTCTCGACAGCGGCTGTGTTGTGTTGGAGCTAGTTGGCTTAGTGGCGATTTGTTTCACCGGTTGTGCTGGAGTGGGTTGACTCAACAGCGGGTTGTGTTGGTAGCTGGTCCATATGTACTTTCACACCATGTTACTGTTTCGGTCGTTACAATGGTAGTGAAGGTTTGTGACGGTCTGGACGGTGCTGTTGTGCAGGCTGCGGCGTCCTGCATGGGCTCATCGAGGTGATGAATCATCGAAGGTGTGATGAGCGGTGCTGGCGGATCAACAGTAGTGGATCCATTTGGTTGTTGTCTCCGGGTTGCGTCTTGTTGTGGCGAAAGCTGCGGAGTTGTTTGACATGGTCACTAGTTGTGGGGACATGTAGCGGACTGCGTTTGAAGTCTGCGTTGAGGGTTGCGTTGTAGACTGCGTTGAAGGCTGCGGTTGCGTGAAGTCTGCGGTTGCTATGTAGGCTGCTATGTAGGCTGCGATGTGGGCTGCTATGTAGGCTGCGATGTGGGCTGCTATGTAGGCTGCGCTGTGGGCTGCTATGTAGGCTGCGATGTGGGCTGCTATGTAGGCTGCGATGTGGGCTGCTATGAAGGCTGCGCTGTGGGCTGCTATGTTGTCTGCGCTGTTGACTGCTGTCGTGGCGGCTGTTGGTTGTTGTGGAGGCTGCACTGTGGGCTGCCGTGTTGACTGCGCTGTTGACAGCTATGAAGGCTGCGATGTAGGCTGCTATGTAGGCTGCGCTGTGGGCTGCGATGTTGACTGCGCTGTTGACTGCTATGAAGGCTGCGTAGTTCAAAGATGGGGTCACCAATGTAGGCGGGGTAGCGATGTGTTGACCGTATCCCGGCCTAACGAAACACTGTTGTGTGGTTCAAAGATGGGGTCACCAATGTAGGCGGGGTAGCGATGTGTTGACAGCGCTGTTGGATGATCAGAAGGTTGCGTAGATCACGTCGGAGTAGTACCAATGTAGGCGGGTTACATGTGTGTTGACCGTATCCCGGCCTAACGAAACACTGTTGTGCTAGTTTTATAAAGTTTTATTGTTTGCCTATGGTTGTACAAAGGTATGGTATTTGTGGGCAAAAGTATGTCGTTCAGCGGTCTCTGGATATGGTAGAGTGTCGCTGGCTCAGCATTCAGCTATGTACGGAAGGTCTCTGGATACGGCAGTGTGTTGCTGGCTCGTCCGGCTGGTTGATCTTCCAAGTCCGCGTAGTGTAGTGGTGGCTGGTCAGGAGCTGTATGTTGACTGGTCTGCTGCTGTGTGTCGACGCTTGCTGCTGTGGGTCGACTGGTCTGGTGCTGTGTGTCGACGCTTGCTGTTGTGGGTCGACTGGTCTTGTTTGGGTTGTACCTCCTTTTATAGTGTTTTTGGAATGCTTGGTGGAAGTGGTTATTGACGCGTACGAGAGGAATTTTGTTTTCGTCGAGGCGTCGAATTTTCTGGAATGCTTGATGGAAGTGGTCGTACGAACATTTAGTTTATTGATGCGTACGAAAGGAATTTTGTTTTCGTCGAGGCGTCGAATTTTCTGGAATGCTTGATGGAAGTGGTTATTGACGCGTACGAGAGGAATTTTGTTTTCGTCGAGGCGTCGAATTTTCTGGAATGCTTGATGCTGTTCCGCTCGATGTATTTTGTTGTTGCGGAATATTCTCGAAGGTTTCGATGACGATGACGACGACGAGATTCCTACAGTATGTACAGGAAATGTCGGGTACTGCTGTAAGCCTGCCGTGGCGTAAACGTGACGGTTGAAATGAACATACCCATACAAAATGTACCAAAGAATACTTTTCGTACGGCCGGATACCTGCTGAAGTCGATACGTGCCGATTAGGTATGAACAGACCTATAATTGTATTGTACGACCTCATACTGTATATTGCGCTACAGTGCTCAATCTATTTAGTGGATTGTATATTGATAAAGTGCAGAATAGAGCAATGCGTACAATTTTGAATGTGAGGAAACGTAAGAATGTTAGAAGAATTTGTACATAAGCTAGATAAGAATCTATTACCCAAATATTTTAATAATCATGTAGTTGGGGAATAGAAATATACATAATTATTAGGTAAACGGAGTACTAGTCACAGGACAACCGGTCGCTCTAGATCGGTCACACGTGATCACCCGTCACACTAAAACTGGTCACATCCTAAAATCGGTCACGACAAAACTGGTTGACCGATTTTAGGGTGTGACGGGTGATCACGTGTGACCGATCTAGAGCGACCGGTTGTCCTGTGACCGGTTCACATTTGACTTGTAATCACCGAACCATTCTCGCGCTGCCTAAAAATATAATTGTAATCTACATTATTATTATTATTATTTTTTACTACTATCATTAGTACTACTGTTATCAATGTTATTATTACTTATTTTTTTCTGTTATTTTTTAATATTCATTTTTTTTAAATGGTTTATCTTTTGAATGATTACATTTTATGAAACTATAAAGTTTCCAAAATAAATATGTAGGAATCTCGTCATCGTCATCGTCATCGAAACATTCGAGAATATTCCGCAACAAAAAACTACATCGAGCGGAACGAAACCCAGACGACATACACCTGCAGTCATTATATTAAACTCAAGCGGAACGCCCCTACCAGTCGAGTGGAACCAAAACGGTCGAAACACGCCGCCACCATTAAAATACATCGAGCGGAACGGCGCCAATCGTTCCAGAAAATTCTATGCCTCGACAAAAGTGCATTCCTCTCTTACGCATCAACAAACCACCACCATCGATCAGGTGATTCCAGAAACACTATAAAAGGAGGTACAACCCAAACAACGCCAGTCGACCCACAGCAGCAAGCGTCGACATACAGCTCCTGACCAGCCACCACTACACTACGCGGACTTGGAAGATCAACCAGCCGGACGAGCCAGCAACACACTGCCGTATCCAGAGACCTTCCGAACATAGCCGAACACCGAGCCAGCAACACACTGCCGCATCCAGAGACCTTCTGAACATAGCTGAATGCCGAGCCAGTGACACTCTACCATATCCAGAGACCGCTGAACGACATACTTTTGCCCACAAATACCATACCTTTGTACAACCATAGGCAAACAATAAAACTTTATAAAACTAGCACAACAGTGTTTCGTTAGGCCGGGATACGGTCAACAAACATGTACCCCGCCTACAAATATATAGAAAACGGTTCGGTGATAATTCCGCACAAAAAAATCTCGCGCACGTCACAAAAATCTCGATCACGGAACAAATGGCAACCAAAAATTCCATCCATCGAGATTTACCCACGTGAAATGCCATACTAACGAGAACTCGAGTGCCAGATAACCCGTATTCGCGATTTTAGTGACAAAGATTATCGTTTTCGCGTTAATTTACATAAATTAACATTTATGTAAATTTGGTCACATTTTATTTTTTCAGGATGCCTAGTAACTACTAGCAAATATTGGTAATTGGACTATTCGTCACATTGGGGTGGTCACAAAGACAATTTTTGCCATGAAAATCGCGAATACACAATATTTGGCACTCAAGTTCTCGTTACTATGATAGTTATCGTTAGTATGATGGACTTTTCGGCTGCCAGATGTTCCGTTATAGAGATTTTAGTGACTTTGTGACGAGTAATTTGTGACCAGTAATCACCGAACCCAAATATTATAAAGCAGTCAAAGATGTAAACAAATGGAATGGCTTCTGGCTCCCAAAAAATATATAGTTCCTCAAGCTCTTTGGGAGAACATTAGATTTGATGTCAATTATGTACAAAGTAGTGCCACACATTGTGTGCTGACGTACCATCTAAAACCAATTTTTTTATTTGCGAATTGTGTAAAGATTTGTGGTATGTCATCTTATTTACATCCAAATTTCTATGCTCGTTGTAATTATTAATATATTTTACTTAAAAAATGCTGTTGTTTGTGACCGTATGGATGAAGCAAGAGCGAGATAAGAATGGAGAGCGCATCACTTCATCTCACTCGCTCAAGATCCCTTACGAGCGATGAGCGTGCAGCCTAGAACATTTAAAATTGTAATTTACAATATTAACCGCTTGAATTAATACGTTCAGACAAAATAAAAAAAATATTGAAATTGAAAACCAACCCTTGTAAACGTACTGAAATATAGAACTGGTCCAATAAATACATAACTTGAGAAAAAAAATATTTTTGACTTAAAATTCGATATATAATTAATAATACGTATTTTAATTTCAATCAATAGAAAAAACACCTGACTATGATTTTAATACTCACTTTTGGCACAACAAAAATATAGTTTTAGTTAATGACCACAAGTCAAAAATCTATAAAATCTGCGCATTTTTTTAAACGCTCTTATCTCATAAACGAGAAGAAGCCAACAAAAACCATTATCATATTCGAATTCAGCGAGTCAAACTTATTGAAGATTGATTAGCCTCCTCTCCGGTAAGTAAAGAATGTGATTTTTTGTTGCTCAGTGATATCATTCAATATGTATTATAGTTGTCAGCTTTCCAACAAAATAGCTGTAAATATTAACAGTAAAAAATAATGTATTGAAAAGGTATAGAAAAAAAAAACTTAAATAACTTGTTATTAATAAATGATCGTTTATATAAACTGCAGTCTGTGCATATATATTATTTACCATACTGTAAAACATGTACACAAGAAAACAACAAAATATTACAATATAAACAAATTGTAATTAAATGGAATAAATATATATATACATATATAGATACACATTGTGGTTATTTATAAAGTAACACAATGATTATGATTATGAATAGTTCATAATATATTATACGTACATGAATGAATAAAAACTTTTTTTGAGAAGTTTTCGCATGTAATAAAAATCGATTAAAATTAATTTAAATATAACGATAACAATCATCCGCACAAGATATCAGTTCATCAGAATGTCTTAGTACAATTATTATTATAAACATTTTCACATAACAATCGATCGAATTACATCTTAAAATCACAAATAACAATTATATTATTTAAGTGTTTATGAATGTACGCGTGTATAAAATTCTTCTTGAATAATTTGATACCCTGTTGCTATACAAATAAGAGTACACATATGTGCAACAAAGAATTATGTAAATGTAGATTATTGTTTACTTACTTCAATACTTTCGAGTTTAGTATTAAATTATCTTGTTTACAATTATTGTACAGTAATTATTTTTAATAGTATGTTTATCAATACATACTACATACAATTTAATTTGACATATGTACTGATCAACGACATTGACCTAAAAATTATACTGAAGATAGAAACCTTTAATACACATTTTTGATACGGAATGATTCAAGTTCATCGTCAAATACATATCGTTAATAATTGAACTATAACTAAAACTTTACGTGATAGTTAAGCACGCTTCGATTAAGCAAAATATACACTATTATTATTTCCCTAAGATTTTGTTCATCTGTTTATTTTGCCTGTTGATCGTCAGATCAGCTCCTTCGACTTTGTCATGAATATCTTCAATCAGATCATTTTGCGACTCGATTTCTTCACCTAAGTTGGTGGCGAGTCCTTTGAGACGGGATATCGAAGATACCATCTCGTCGAGGTTGGCTTCTAGCAACTCGTTCATTTTTTTACTACCCGACGATTCGCCCTGACGCTGGTTACCACTATCCAGACCGCGGAGACGAGTCGACGGATGATCATCGTACAGATCACGAGTCGGACGATTGTGCAGAACTTCAGATAGAGAGCTTTCGCCGGGTCGAGCTTCGTTGGGCGTAGGAGCGATTTTCGGAAGGGACTCGTTCTTTCCGGATATGTAATTCTTGAGACTACTGAACACGGATTTAATTCCGTTTATGTGTTTCTGACTGAAGCGAAGGTTGGCGTTGATCTCGTCGAGGCGTTTGCTCGAGTTCTCGAGTTGTTCCCGCTGTCTCATCAATTCTTCAGCAGTCGCGATTCCTATCTTCTCGGAATCTCTGAGTATACCGACACTGCGTGACGACGAGTCCAAAGTTCTTTGTTCGATCTCGAGACGACGCTCCAGCAGCGTCTGGCGTTGGGCGTCAATCGCCGCCATGGAGTCTAACGATCTGTCACCTTGACCTTGCGATGGACGCGGACGTGCATTCCTCAAGAACGTTTCGTCATCCACGTCGGGTTCGTCGAACAAAGACCCCGACCCACCTATATAGTGGTGGCCCGACATGGTTCTGGATCCTGCAGCCAAAAGATGTATACAAGTTTAATGAAATTGCAATCAAAATAATTGACTTGAATTATGTAGGTAGATCGAAAAACAGCTGCCAAAACTGTGACGAAAACTGTGCGGTAAATGCGACAGACCTCAATTCACCCAACACTGGCAATCATACCAGACGATGACTGTCATGAGTGGTTCCGATACGTACAATTCCGACCATTTACATTAAATTAATTAGTCAACACTGTATTTTGAGGTGGCTCACAAATTAGAGGGAAAACTACTTTCAGTTGAAGATATTATCTGAAAACAAGAATATTCTTTATCATAAATCACCTTCAGATCATCGTACGGCATTTTTAAAGGTTTGTATTTTACTGATGAGTATTTTAGTCTATTTTTATTATTATTATTACAAACCTCCTTTACGATTTAAATTCAGGAAAAAATTTGCCTCTTATCCGATCGTTTTCATACTTTGCCATATTGCTCATTTTGGTCATAAATATAAGTAAATAGATCCTCCGCCATTACGATAGAGATAAAATATCGTTTAACACGTTCAACCCGGCGTATACCACCGGTGGCCACGCGGATAGTGCTATAGCAGACTATAATTTTACGGTTTCACTTCATTGAGCACCCCAACACTAAAATTCCTATAAAGCTCTATAGATTTAGGGACAACTCATTATATTGTATACGTGTTACTACCAAATAAATACCATATTCAACATAGCTGTATTTAATACCGAACACAGACGAACCTGTCTATAATACATGGCGGACTGGTGGTGAAGAAGACCTTCACAACAAGACTAGATCCCCATAACTGGTGACCCCCGACTAAGAGCCACGCAGCCTTCAAAGCAGTCAACAAACCACCAATGTAGGCGGGGTACGATGTGTTGACCGTATCCCGGCCTAACGAAACACTGTTGTGTGGTTCAAAGATGGGGTCACCAATGTAGGCGGGGTAGCGATGTGTTGACAGCGCTGTTGGATGATCAGAAGGTTGCGTAGATCACGTCGGGGTAGTACCAATGTAGGCGGGGTACATGTGTGTTGACCGTATCCCGGCCTAACGAAACACTGTTGTGCTAGTTTTATAAAGTTTTATTGTTTGCCTATGGTTGTACAAAGGTATGGTATTTGTGGGCAAAAGTATGTCGTTCAGCGGTCTCTGGATATGGTAGAGTGTCGCTGGCTCGGCATTCAGCTATGTTCAGAAGGTCTCTGGATGCGGCAGTGTGTTGCTGGCTCGGTGTTCGGCTATGTTCGGAAGGTCTCTGGATACGGCAGTGTGTTGCTGGCTCGTCCGGCTGGTTGATCTTCCAAGTCCGCGTAGTGTAGTGGTGGCTGGTCAGGAGCTGTATGTCGACGCTTGCTGCTGTGGGTCGACTGGTCTGGTGCTGTGTGTCGACGCTTGCTGTTGTGGGTCGACTGGCGTTGTTTGGGTTGTACCTCCTTTTATAGTGTTTTTGGAATGCTTGGTGGAAGTGGTTATTGACGCGTACGAAAGGAATTTTGTTTTCGTCGAGGCGTCGAATTTTCTGGAATGCTTGATGGAAGTGGTTATTGACGCGTACGAGAGGAATTTTGTTTTCGTCGAGGCGTCGAATTTTCTGGAATGCTTGATGGAAGTGGTCGTACGAGCATTTAGTTTATTGATGCGTACGAAAGGAATTTTGTTTTCGTCGAGGCGTCGAATTTTCTGGAATGCTTGATGGAAGTGGTTATTGACGCGTACGAGAGGAATTTTGTTTTCGTCGAGGCGTCGAATTTTCTGGAATGCTTGGCGCCTTTCCGCTCGATGTATTTTAATGGTGGCGGCGTGTTTCGACCGTTTTGGTTCCACTCGACTGGTAGGGGCGTTCCGCCTGAGTTTAATATAATGACTGCAGGTGCATGTCGTCTGGGTTTCGGGAATGTAGTTTGTTGTTGCGGAATATTCTCGAAGGTTTCGATGACGATGACGACGACGAGATTCCTACAATATAAAGTGATTTAATGCTGTCACGCGTAATTGGGTGCTGATACGCGTGACAGTGCCGTCACACGGGCAAATGTATGAAATCATGCGCCGGGCTGAATGTGTAAAGACGCGTTTGAAGTTTGCAAATTTGAAATATGGGTGACGTCTATATAGTCTTTAGTTTTATACATATATGGCGGTAGTATAAAAACATAGATGGTGGTAGTAAAATAAAATTATTGGTATTTTTATTCAAAATAATAATTTATATATCTTAATATTATATACAAAACTAAAAAAGAGGTTTGTTTTTAAAAAACTTTTTTTGTCAGTATATAAATACGAAAAGTAAATATTGTTGCGTAGGGGTGGGTTGAAGATCCAAGTGAAAGGCCAAAGTCTCTTCACAGCATTTATTTTGAATGATTTAGGAGGTCCACACGCAGCCAGCGCTCGTTCCAGAATGATCGCTGTACCAAGTGTACCTCCTTTTAAAGGGCATTTGCCCACCACAGCTTCCCAGATCCATGTATTTATCCATTGTTTAGGCACGTGCAGTTTTAAGTGAGTTTCATGCTCTCACGCTCTCAGGTTCTGAGAATTCTACCAGCCACTTACTGAGTCCTGTTAGGCCAATTCGGGGGTCTCTATTGTTAACCCCCGAATGCACTTTTACCAATTTATTTTATGCTGTCCATTTGTTATTTATACTGACATTTAATAATATAATACAGACCATTTTAATAAAATAGTGACCGAAAACTGATTTACATATATACATACCAAAATCAATTAAAATACTGGCCATTTAATATTTGGCCATTTTTAAATATAGGTACATACTAGCAGGGGCGACTTGTCCATAGGAACTGCGGAACTGCAGCACTCCAACCAAAAACAGGTTTGATGATTCCGCAAAAAGCTCGCGCACGTCATTAAAATCTCGACCACGGAACATCTGGCACCCAAATAATCTATCAATCGAAAGTAATCCACGCAAAATATTGTACTAACGAGAACTCAAGTGCCAGATTTTTGTGGCAGCGATTTTCGTGCGCGAGATCGCTTTTTGCGAAATAATCCATTTACCCCAAAAACAAGAGTGTATTTCGAAATATATTTAAAATCGATTCTACATGTATTTAAATGTACAATTATTAAAAGATAAAGATAAGATCCGCAAAACAAAAACCTAAGCTAACGCACGCTAGTTTGGGTTGGGTTAAATTTAGGTTAAAATTTATCGTAATATTTTTGATTACGATGAATCGAGGTGATGATACGTTGTCCCGAGATTTTAATATGACTCTAATCTTACAATGAAAAAAATGAAATAAAACGATGGGTATGGACGTATGATTGAAGGTTATTGTCTAGAAAATGCGTCAGTACCAACTATCAAGTAGTTCAGTGCCTGACAGTCGCCAGCTTGGTCTGGTTCGACATTATGTCTTCCAAAGGTAACTGTTTTTCAAAATAAAACTGTTGTTTATTTATGGTTGGTTATAAAATTTTCATGTAATCGTATTTGAATTTATTTCTAGTGTATGTGGAAACAGAAGATCAAAATCGATTGCGCTTCCAAGTAGAATTAGAGTTCGTACAGTGTCTGGCTAACCCCAACTATATCCATTGTAAGTTTCAAGAGCACACATAAAGATTATCATTGGATAGTGATGTAATTACAAACCTTTTTATCTTTCAGTTCTGGCTCAGCGTGGCTATTTCAAAGAACAAAAATTTATAAACTACCTCAAGCACCTTCTTTATTGGAAGCAACCGGAGTATGCAAGATACCTGAAATATCCAATGTGCCTTTACTTCCTCGATCTTTTGCAGTTTGAACATTTCCGAAGGGAGGCCGTCAACGCACAGTGTTGTAAATTCATTGACGATCAAGCCATCCTTCTTTGGCAACACTACACCAGACGAAGGAACAGAATGTTCACGATGAACAACGGAACAATACAAATGAATCCGGATAGCAGTACGCAAACGTCTTCTAATGTCGGCTCCTCCGCTAACACAAACAGTATTATCAACAATAGCGCACAAATGAATAGCAATAATACGCAGAGCAATATCACGCAAGTGACTCAAACTAATGGCTTGGGTTCTAATAATATTCCTATGGGTCAAAAAGTTCCTTAAAAATGATATACTATCATAAATCTCCAATAGTCAATATACACCAAAAATTGTACGGCATTGTTAAACGATATGAATTATGAACGAACTTGAGCATTTATTAATCGTGTGTTTCAAATGATTATAAAAAAATGCATGTACAAATATTTGATATGTAGTTGAATGTGTATTATTTACATTGAATTTTGCAACTTTAAAAAACGTGTGCTGCATATTTAGTTAACTATTATTTTTTAATATCTCTACTGAAAAGACACTTACATTAACTAAACCTTAAGCTTTCCATAGAAATAATCGTGAAAATTTTTACAATGCAGTTAATTATACGAGAATTTAAAAACTGTAAATGAAAACGTTTCAATTTACTAAACTGAATCTCAAAATAACGGCATATTATGTAGATTGATAAATATTTTAGTACTTAAAAAATATCAGTATAATGTATATTTATTGTTTTTTCCTGAAGCAATATTGCTTTGCTAATATGATCAGTGATGCAAGGGGGAGGGGGGAGGAGGGCATATTAAGCGGATAAAAGTATTTTATTGCAAATTCTGTAAGTAGTTATAACACCATTTAAAAAATAACATACAGTTTTCTTATTCAAAACTGCTTAAATAACTTTTGTTGTTGTTTGTAAAAAATCTAGTACAAATTCTGGTTTAGTGTGTCGAATTTGGGAAATAGATTTTCGAAAATTACATGCCTCTTCCCACTGAATGGGACTCTCGTGTGTAAAACTGTGTTTATTTTGTAATTGTATTATTGTTTTGATGTTGAGAAAAAGAATATATTTTTTAATTTTATAACGTTTTATTATGTTTTTTTTTCAAACTCGAACTTCCCTCATCAATTCGTCCGATATAAAATTTTTCCTACTTAATATCCTTGTTGAATAACTGACTTTCATTTAGAAAAAAATGATATAAACGTCAGTTATATAAAGAAAATGATATATTATTGATAATAAATTGGTCTTAACCATGATATTATTTTTAATTACTTAATATAATAAAATATGAAACTATCACCAATTCTTCTTTAAAAATAAATAAATAATGCAGATAATTTGATCTGTTACAGATGTGCATATGTACATAAATATATGACGTTGCTCAAAACAATCAACACTATTGTTAGATTTTTTTTTGTACACAAATCTGGGAGACAATAGGATTAGTATATTTCACGGCTATGAAGTCACTTCAAAATTTACCGACTCCAACTCAGGCTTTACCTTATGATTTGACTCTGACTCTGACGTAAGCGTTTCAGTTACATAAAAAATAGTACATAAAAATACAAATATAAAGTTTCAGATTGATACGTTCAGGGGTGTGGACAGAGTAACATTTTTGACCTTTCTAAGAGGAAAAACTCCCACTTCCGGTTTATAAAATTTAATCTTTTTTTTTATCCTTATTGGTTTGAGGATGGCCTTATAAACCAAGAGTTTGTTCTCCGTGTTCAGATTTGAATTCCTTCCAATTAGCCAGTAGTGCTTCCTGAACTTGAAGTTTAGTTGCTTCCTTTTGGTCCAGATGCGCTTCCTCCAGGTCAACCTGCGGTCCAGGTATCTTGCCTCCTCTGCCTTCCTCTTCCTCCTCAATGTGAAAGTTACATGGACAGACTTTTGTTCATTTGCAAACACTCTCCATATTAAATATACATATATAATTAAGTATTTATATTTAATTGTTTAATATGAAAAAAAGATAATAACTCCCTACCTACCTACATATAAACAATAGAAAAAAATAATTAATTAAATAAATTTTCAATAGATGGCGCTAAATGCTCCGAGACTTTGGTAGCAAACAGTATATATAGAAGTTATTTTCTTTCGTTATTATATTCGTATATTATATTGTAAGTTTTGTTGGCAATATTTTAGCTGTGACGTACATATGTATGTCGAATCGAAACGACTATTATAGTACGGTGAGCGTTATCTCAGATATACAGACTCACAGAATAGCAATATTATATACATTATATAATTTAAATTCACGATTTTCATCCAGAAATTCTTGAATTTAAATTTATTTGTGAATTTACTTACGTGGACTCCACAGCCATGGTATATTTACAACAAAATTCAATATTCTGGATATTACATACATACATACATCAATAGTTTTGGTTAATTCAACAAAGAAAGTATGTAAATCCAATTGATCATAAGGTAACGATTTTCAAGCAGCGGAATCCTTATAGTGTTTTACAGTTAATTGCAATTGGTATTTCCGGAAAAACCAAACGAGTAAATTTTTTCGAAAATATCTATGCGTATGTATATACATATGTATGAATGTATGTATATTGTACATACATACATACATATGTATGTACATACGTGCATTGAACACGAGAAAACGGGAACAACTTGCGCAACTTTATTTTACGGTCAAATTTTTAACAAGTCCGTTGGAAATATACGAAACCACTTCCGTTGCCGTTTCAATTAATCAAAGTCCAAACGGAGTTATTAATATTTAAAGATTCTGATCCACTTATACGTAGCGTGAAGCAGGATGAGCAGAAGTTTCAGAGTATGTATGTATGTACATTCGTACGAACAGATATAATGCCGATAATCATTCATCTGATGATCGATTTGAAGTTTTGACTTTGATACCAATTAAAAATCGTATCAAGGTACTTGTACTTTCACCTAATATGCGGTCTTCGAAAGAGAGCAATGCAGATTTTGAGGTTGCCCTTTATACCGACTCGAAATACAGGTTTTCAAGTAAATCGGTGAACTTGATTTTTACGATCGTATTACAAGATTGGACAACAAGTACTTTCGTAGAGCTGAGATTAACATTAGTTGTTCTAGGTCTCAGGAAAAATGTAGGTAATTTGGTGTCAAAGAAACACGGTCATGTGCAAAGGGCTACACCCAATTATCGCCACTCGACAATGGAATTTTTAGATCTTATCAGACAAATTAAACTGCTCAAATGCGTGTCTGGTTCTATAAACTTCCCGAAATATACTGCCAAGATCCAAAAGTTTTTTTTAAAATGGTATTGTTTTTATTTACTTAAAGTTCATTCAACACTAGCAATAGTAACCGGCAAAGTGAAAAAAAAAAAACGAAAAGGCCGTGTACACTTCAAATAATTCACTTTCGATAGAATTATGTTTTGAAATCAACAAATCCGAAAACTGTTAAATAGACGTTGTTGTATTAAGATCACTTCTTAACAAAGTTATAACTTGAATTAAAGACTTCAAGAGTTTGTTTATTGAAAAACCTAAATCTAAAAAGCCTGCATGCACCGCATGCCTGTGTGGCATAGTAGTTACGTGCCTGACTGGTTGAAATCCGGCTGATGAACCTCTTGGAAAACCAAGATGACTGCCTTTAAGGCTATATCAATTCGAAATCACTTCACCCAGTCTCCGATTGCAACGAATGCAATTTAACGACGTACGATTTCATAATTTTTTCACGGAGTGTCTACATTTTATGGATAAACGCTCCATTAACACATATTCATCATGACAGTGGGTCGATGCATTGGTGTTTATCCGATTAATTAAAAGACAATGGATCGGTTGAAACGGTGATCGTCTAGTCTCGTGAGAATTCACATTTCGTGCAATCGAGAACCTCTTTTGAGATTCAATAATGGTCTATCGCAGGGGACCCCAGCGTTTTTGGGAAATGGGCTGGTTCAGAATTTTGAAATTTATGGAGGGCCGGATGAAAAAAATCTTACTGGAATCAAAAACTTCTACATACACTGATCGCTTCTAATGTTTCAGCATGGCAGAGAATTTATCGTCATCTATTGAAAATTTATTTAATTAACTAATAAATTTTTCTATTGGTGTTTATATTGTTTACATGTATGTAGGAAGGTAGTTTTTACCTTTTTTTCGTATTAAACTATTAAATATAAATATTAAATTAAATATATTTAAAAGGTACTTGAAAAAAATTCGACCGCATGGGGACCGAACACATAACCAACGACACATTTATTTTAATTTTTTTTATTTAATAACTTAATATGCCAACACCCATGCGATGATATGTCAACGGGTACAACAATATTATAAATATAATACAAAATAATTATTGATGGAACTAAGATATGTTAAGATTTTAATTAGTGGGATGTTTGCACTTGTTTTGAGAAACTAATTTTTTATAATGTCTGGTTTCAAATTTGACGTTCCGATTTGTAAAAAAAAATCCAGATGCCGATTGGTTAAGGGTGATCGATTTTTTTAATTTAAGATATTTATATATTATTTATATATATTTATATATAGATAATAGATATTTATATATATATATTTATATATAGTGAAATGGAAGAAAGAAAAAATAGAAAAAACAATGTTATCATATTTGACATTACTGAAACAGGTAATAATGACGACAATAATGTAATCGCAAATTTATTGTCAAAAGCCGAGCTACCTAACCACAAATTCACCGCTCATAGAATCGGATTAAAACAAGGTACGAAGCCAAGGCCCCTAAAAGTTAAACTCGATGTACAGCAAACAGCAATATCATTACTTAGAAAAGGACCCAAATTAGGAATTAAAATAAAAAATGACCTAACGTACATGCAAAGACTACATATAAACAATTTGTGGAACGAAATGAATACCAGAAAAGACAAAGGTGAAAGTGACTTAATAATAAAATATTTTAATGGAGTGCCTAAAATAATAAATAAAAATAGTACAAAAAACTAACAATATATTACCAAAATGTCAGAAGCATTATATCTAAAATACAATTCCTTAAAAATGCTATAGCTGCTTCCGCATATGACATCATATTATTAACAGAAACGTGGCTAAACAACCTTATAAATGACTCCGAACTTAACTTTCATACATACAATATGTATAGATATGATAGAAACATAAACACCAGTACGAAGACTCGAGGCGGTGGCGTGGCAATTCTTATTAAAAAAGTTCATTCATCATCTGTCATCATCAACACAAACAATTCCATCGAACAAATATTTATATCAACCAAAATTTTCAATGTAAAGTGCATATTCGGTTGTGTTTACATCCCTCCATCCTCTGACATTAGTGTATATAATAATTTTATAAATAATATTGAAACAATCAGATTAAAATATCCTGATTCAAAATTCTTAATAACTGGTGATTTTAATCTACCAAATTTGGACTGGCAAAACCTTGAAATGAATGAAAATTCTCCAATTCATCAAGAAATTATAAATTTATCTTTAAATTTAGGTCTTAAACAATTTAATACTATTTCCAACTTGAATGATCGTGTCTTAGATTTAGTTTTTTCCAATTTCAAAAACACTAACGTTATGAAATCTCATGATGTTCTATCTCCAGTGGATGGCCATCATCCACCCCTAGATATTATTATTACTTTAAATAAATCTACTAATCTACCTTTAATTCAGCAAAATATTTTTGATTTTCACAGAGCCGATTATAACGAAATCATGAACCAATTAAATGTCACTAATTGGTCGTTCTTAAACGATAACATTAACTTTGAATCAAAAGTCATTATGCTGAATGAATTATTAATCTCTTGTATATACAACCATGTTCCTCAATATAAAAATAAGTTGCATTTTTTTCCAAAATGGTTTAGTCCCGAATTAAAAAACCTAATACATAAAAAAAAAAGTGTGCACAAATTATTCAAAATTTATAACTCTACACACATATATATTGAATTCAAAAAACTAAGAGCTTTGTGTAAACTACATATATCCAAATGTTTTAAACTTTATATTAAAAAAACAGAATCATTCATTGATTCAAATTCCAAATATTTTTGGTCATTTACTAAAGAATTAAACAACAATAAAACATATATACCAGAAAACATTCAACTTAACGGTAAATTTGTTGACAATACTAATGATTCAGTCAATCTTTTTGCTGATTTTTTCAAATCGATCTATGTCAAAAACAACAACAATAATTCTAATTATAGCATTGTAAATAATAATGTCCTGATTTCACCTTTACATTCTATAAATATATCTATTCAAAAATTAATTAACAAAATAAATGCCTTAGATATATCTAAATCTGCGGGTCCTGACAACATACCCCCAATTTTTATCAAGAATTGTGCCAATGTATTAACTTATCCTCTTTTTAATCTCTTTAATCAATCTATTTCCACTGGTATATTTCCCAATTCTTGGAAGTCTGGCTATTTAATGCCTCTCCATAAAAATGGGGATAAACATAATGTAATGAACTATAGAGCCATCTGTCAACTATCAACTATTCCAAAACTTTTTGAAAGTTTAGTATTAGACGAATTTATTCCTTTCATTAATAACATTATTATTCCACAACAACATGGTTTTACTTCTGGTAGATCTACCTTATCCAATTTATTATTATATGAAAATTTTATTTCTAGTGCCTTATATGTTAAATTGCAAGTTGACTCAATTTACACTGATTTCAGTAAAGCATTTGACAAAGTTGATATTGAGATTTTATTATATAAACTAAACAGTATCGGAATCAGCGGTGTATTACTAAACTGGTTTCGGAGCTATTTGTCCAATAGATCATTATTAGTTAAAATCGGCCATTCTAAATCTTACTCCTTTAATCCAACTAGTGGCGTTCCCCAAGGATCTCACATGGGACCAGTCCTATTCAATATTTTTATAAATGATATTATAAATATATTTAATGATGTTAAAGTGCTCTTATTTGCAGACGATTTAAAAATATTTAAATGTATAAAAGACACTAACGATTGTGCTACTTTACAAACTAATTTAAACTCATTAAACGATTGGTGTTCTTTTAATAAATTATATTTAAACATTAAGAAGTGTTCTGTTGTCAGGTTCAGTAGGTCAAATAACAAAATTATTTATAATTATCATATAAATAATGAATCATTACCATCATCATCGCTAATTAAAGATCTAGGAGTTATTTTTGACGACAAATTAACTTTTAATTCTCATATAAATTTTATCACAAAAAATGCCATCAAAACACTTGGTTTCTTAATAAGAAATAGTACTCACTTCAAAAATGTAAATACGATTAAAATTTTATACACCACTCTGGTTAGAAACCAATTAGAGTACAATTCTACCATTTGGTCTCCTTATTTAATGAAACAAATTAACATAATAGAGTCAGTGCAAATAAAGTTCACTAGATTCATCAAATTTAAATTTTTTAAAAGTCATAATCACTATGTCAGTAACGTTATTATTTATAGGAAACTTAATTTGCTAAAATTATATGACAGAAGGAAAATTAACGATATTTCAGTTCTGTGTGGTCTTCTTAATGGCACTATTAAATGCTCTGACTTGGTGAGTTTAGTGTGCTTCCATGTGCCGGGTAGATCAATTAGATGTAACCATCTTTTTGATATGCCCAGGTTTACCACTAATTACTCATTGAACTCAGCTATGTTGAGACTGCACAGAGTTGGAAACGAATTATCCATGGTCGATTTATTCATTGTTAGTAAATATAACATGAAATCTATTTTATTTAAATATTTTTTTAATATAATGTAATTTATTTTGTAGTATATGAATGTATGTGTATTTTTCTTTTATATTTCATTTTAATTTTTTTTTCTTTTTCTTTCTCTATTTCCAACATGTAAAATGGTCAATTTTTTCTTGACCGTAAAATAAAATAAAATAAAATAAAATAAAAATAAAAATAAAAAAAAAAAAAAATATTTAATTTTGGAAAACGTCTGTACCTGATACCCAAAATTAATATGAATTTTCTAGAAAATGCTTTTATTTTTAGATAACCAGACTCCTCCAATATACATATATAATATGTACATTAAATTTAATTAACGTTTCATTTTTAAATATTGACTTCAAACCATCATTCGCTTGAAGATCGATTAATTCTAATTGAAAATCTTCTTCAAAATCGTTGATATCAATATCAAATGGATTTGGAAAAATTGAAACACAAAAGTGATCTTAAAAATTTTACATTTTAAATTACTTTTTAAAAATCAGGTCAATATTTTTCTTGGGCCGGGTGAAACTCTCTCGCGGGTCGGGTCTGGCCCGCGGACCGTAGGTTGGCGACCACTGGTCTATCGCATGTCGTCGCTTTAAATCATGAATTACTTATTTCTGATGATGTGACCTGAAAATATGCAACCGGCTCTGTTTTCAGAATGATCTTCAACTTGAGTCTTCGAGAAATTCACCACATATATTATCAAGAAGCTACCGATCATCTGCACTAACCAATTTTACTTGTTAGTGAAATCATTAAATATTTAATGTGCCTTTGGATATATTGAACTCTCATTAGTAATTTTTAAATATCCATAATATCGTTAACTAATTGTTTTACCCGGCTTCGCTCAGCATTTGTAATATAAACGGCTTAAACATGGCGAATCTAATAGTAAATATTAATTTGTTTTTTTTTTTAATTTATTTGAATCGAAAAAAATATGTATCGAATCGAAACCATATCGAATCGTCGTCAAAGAAACTTTGTTTTCGATGTTACCAACAAACCTTACATACTTACATACATACATAGTTACAAAGTTTCTTTCGAAATTATATATGTATATATCGTTAATATATAAATACATATGTACATACATATACAGTAGTTTTCAATGAAAGATTTCCAGCTTGAAAATATCAATATTACCTTGTTTTAAGATGTTATATATGTTTTTTTTATTTTATTTTTTTTTGTTTATTGAAATGAAGTTTATAATATTCGACATAATATCAAGTAGCAATACAATGAAATTTAAATTAAACTACCATGTTATTCAAATTATTAGGAATCAGTAATATATGAGAAGATTTGGCAGTGTGATGAAAAAAGTTTTTTTTTCGTGAAATTAACTTATTAATTAAAAAACTAAAAATAGCATTTTATTTATTTTAATCTTCTTCTTGTTAATGCCTTGTCCGCATCCGGACGTTGGCGACCACCTCGTCGATTATTTGAATATATCCGCATCGGTCTTCAGCGGCTCGGAATAGCTCTTCGGCGCTCATATCGGTCCACATGCGCATGTTTCGAAGCCAAGATAACTTTTTCCTGCCAATCCATTTTTTTCTTTCTATTTTCCCCATTGTTATCAAACGGAGAAATTCGTATTTTGGACCCCGTATCATGTGTCCGAGGTACTCCATCTTTCTCCGCTTGATGACAGAAACAAGTTCCCTGCCTCTCCCCATCATGCCGAGGACAGCTTCGTTTGATATCTTTTTGGTCCACGGAATCTTCAGCATACGCCTATAGACCCACATCTCAAAAGCTTCAATGCGGCTGATCATCTTGGTTTTCAGAGTCCACGTCTCACATCCGTGTAGTAATACTGTCCAGACGTAGCTCTTCGCGAATCTCAACCGCGTATGAAGATTGAGATGCTTGTTTGTAAGCGCCGCCTTCATTTTTACAAATGCTGTTCTAGCCATCTCGATGCGGATTCTTAGATCTTCATCTGGGTCCATCTCTTCATTCAGCCAGGTACCCAGGTATTTGAATCTTTTTACTCTTTCTATCACCTCTCCATCCAAGGTTAGATTCCCGGTGTCTGTTTGCATTCTATCTATTTTAATAGTGACTACAAATAACAATTATTTTATTTCTTGGATGATACCCCCTTTCTTTTTAATACTGCCTTAACCATTCAAGGCATCGATTGTATTAAATTTTGCAAGTACTCATCCGTTATTTCAATGTACCTTACATTTTTTTATTGTTTCTATCAATTCTTTTTATTTTAAGATTTTTTATGTTAATTTTAGAACCCATTATAGCCCACAGATTCTCAATCGGGTTCAAATCAGGGCTGTTACCCGGCCATTCCAAGGGCGAAATACCACTTTCCGAGATAAAATTCTTCACCTACAATTTTAGATAAAGAAATAATCACATATTTTTAATTTTATTTCTAGATTTATTTGGCAATAGAAAAAAATATTAGTCATAGTTTTGGCACGGTGACACGGTGCAGAATCATCTTGGAAAATGCATTCGGATTCCCGTGCGTAGTGCATTTCCATTTCTGGAAACAAGTGTTGTTCATAATATTTTTATAAGTTTCTGCATTCACTGGTCCATCAATAATGGCCAATGAACTGGCCCCATGGAAAGAAATACATCCCCAGACCATCTGGCATGGGGGATATTTCACTGTCGATTGAATACACTCGTCACTCAAACGTTCACCTAATCTTCGTCTGACGTAGGGGATGCCATCGGACCCGTATAAATTGAACTTGCTTTCGTCTGAGAAGATGACAAGTCTCCAGTCCGATTTCCAGTAATAATTTTTCTGGCCCAATTTAGTCGTTGCAGATGCGCTTTTTTCGTCAATAACGGTTTTTTCGCTGGTATCCTCACGACTAAACTGAATTCTCGAAGCCAACGACATACAGTTTCGACACTGATTTCTTTTCCAGTGGCTCCAATGAACTCCGATTTAATTTTCGCAGCACTTTTAAATCGGTCTTGTAGACAGAGTCCATTCAAAAGTTGATCCTCAGATGAGTCGGTCTGTCTGGGTTTTCCTGATCCTTGTTTCCTTTCCAGGGACGCTGAACTTCCAAATTTCTTGATAAATTTGAGTACGCAGGTATGACTGCATCCTATTTTTTCCGCGATATGATGAGGACTAAATTTTTCTGGTGCCAAAGTCAAAATTAGTGATTTTTTCGCGCTTGGCATGTTCACATGTACTTCAAACGATGTTAAAGCTTCAGAAATCAACGGTCAACTGAGACAAAAATGAAAGAAAGGAATCCTATTTCAACGTAAAAGTTTATTTACCCAAGTGTCCGACACGCAAAAAAAAGTTATATCTGTTTTTGTCCCTTTTTGGTGGCTGGAAGCCTTTCATTGAAAACTACTGTATGCATAATATAAAAGTGAACTCGTTAAAGTTAATGGCAATAAACAACAGTACACATTATAAAGGTTACTTCCGTTGATTGTATGTATTACTATTTTTTTGTTTTACTAACCTCTTCTTACTTTCACTTACGATTACTATTAAGGAAAAATTTTGCCTCTTATTTAGTTTCATTATAATTACATAACTTCATAATTGATCCCAGTAATTCATCAACTATCTTTTAAAATAAGTTCTTTTAGCTTTTCACTTATACTAGTGTATGTATTGCATTGTATAAAAATGGGACACTATTTTTAAAAGTTATCAACATGTAGGGTTGCCACTTCGTAGCCACGTAGATTTAGACTTGTAATAAAATTTTTACATATTGTACATAAATCAAACTCAGATATTTGTGACATAGCGAGTAGGATGATTTTTGCCAATTTGATGGAAGAACCGTTTCAACAATGAAATCAGATAAATTGGCAAACTATGATGAGAAACAATCGACTTGGAGTCACAAATATCCAAGTCTCACCAGCAGATTAGCACGGGATCGAACCTTTCGGTGCACCTCTCGGTGCTTAACATAAACGCAACCACCGAGCCATACTGCTGGCTGTACATAAGTATACCTTCTTCGCTTCAGTAACATTTTTTTTACTTGATATATCGCCAAATATTTCGTATACGAGATATGCCACACCTATTTAGTTCTTTTTGCGCTTTACATACAAGTTGTGAATTTCGAATATATACAATTTTATTTATTTTATAATTTTATGGGGGATTTACTACACACCGGAAAAATAACACTCAAATCCGGAGCTTGGATACGATTAATTGAAGTCCAGAGACTCCTGATCAAAGGGTAGGGTGGGGGTGACAACCATACCAACATGCTCTGATATTTTATGAAACCAGGAAGGGAAAACCATTAATACATAACCAAATTGTGAAATTGATACATTTAAGGTCTAAGGGCCGGGCCGCACCGTGCAACTTTGTCGGCCGACTAGTTGCACGACACGAACAAATGTATGGAAATGTGTGCGACAAACAAGTTGACGGGTGTGGCATGTCCCATCTACCTGCATGCATTGGTCTGGTCGCCCTCAACCAAGTCGCTCGCAAGTCGCACGGTGCGGCCAGGCCCTAAGGATGCAATATGTGCCTACTCTGCATATTATGTATATATTGACAATACATCATCATTATTTTGAATACATTGAAGTTTGGACGTTTTGGTTTCCTTAGTACATATACTAATAGCCCAAAGTAAATTCCTTATTATTATAACTCGATAGTTTTTTATTATTATAAAAAAAAAAAATTTCCGTGTAACTGAATACTACAACTAACTAAGTCATACAAATTATTTATTATATGTACGTAGTATTTTAGCACTAAATAAAATAAAAAAAATACATTCAACCATGAACTGAGTTTGCATTAACTGAATTTCATATAACACAAAATTATATATTTATGTGGTAATAAAGCTTGACCTGGATTGCTTCTGGACTCATATAACCATATTTATTTTAAAACGGTTAACCCAGAAAAAAAGGCTTATTCATAAAAAATCATCACTTTCTAACCGTGCAAACAGTTGAATATTAAATTTATTATACATACATACATACATATGTGAATGACCGATTCAATTCAACTTAATTTAATTTTATACGTACGATTAGCAAACAATTTTGCATTCGCGTATACATATATTATTTGTACAGTGTACACAGTGGTGTCGTCCAATTTCCGTAACAACGGGTTTCAAAAAAAAAATCTTCCTATACGCGGATACATAATTTATTTTTCCAATCTTTTAGCTAACATTTGTATAATTTATATTTATGCAGTGCAGTAACTAGCATCTCATGTGCCTTGCGCAAAATTTATTTATTCATTACAATTTTGCCATAGTGACATTACAGAGTAGTTCCGAGTCGTCACTATGGCTTAACAAAAAAGTATACAATAAGATGAAAATAAAATAAAATATAACTAAAAAAACAAAACTAACATAAATATAAAACAAATACAATAATAGAACACGTTAAGATCTGAAATTAAACAATTCTTCAACCAAATCAGTATATTTTATATTAAACAAATCCAAGCTAATAGAATCTGGATGAGGAGCTTGATGCCCCTGGCAACAGGCGACGAAACCATCAAATTGGTACGTGCCTCAGGTGAGGAGAATAAATTGTGGTATGTAATGTGTCTGAGTTGTCTGGGAATATTGAAGCTCAATTATATAAGAATTTGAGGATTGCTCACCAAACCAAACAGTAATTTATAGAAATGATTCCCCAATATACTCAATATACTCTACGTCGTGACTCGAGAGAATTATAACCTATTACTCCCAGCAGGACAGCACTAGGATAGAGCCAAGAATAGCGACTGTAAACTATTATGTAGATTAATCTGAGAAACCTCCTTTGTACTCTTTCGATTCTTAAACAATGGACACTATGGCTCCATATAATCGAACTGAACTCGTACTAGCGAATCATATAGTATACAGAGTACTAATGCATTCTGGAAAGGTTTACTTGCACGCAGTATAAAACCCATCATGTTTTTAGCTCTTGAGCAAATATCATCAATGTGCCATCCAACATTGAAATTCGCGTAGAATAAGATTCCCAGATCAATGAAACTCACAACCGAAATATTTTATGGAAAAAAAATACAATAAATACATCTATACGTCACCATATTCATAACTTTTCATTGTTTTACAATACTCAATCGATATTCTGGAAATACTACGATTAAATTGAAAAACGAGCACTGCGGTTGATTTTTTTTGTCAAATGTCCTTATTTTTATTTTATTTTATTTTATATATGTAGATATAATACCAGGAAGGTCTAACAGGTAGACCTCAATGCGCCTTCCTAGATAATTAATTACAAACATTTCAGCATGCTTTATTACATAAATCGCTGTATTTGGAGAGGCTGAAGAACACAAAATTAAAAATTAATTAATCCATAGAGACATCTACGGATTTAGACATGTGCATAAGTTTTTACATATTGTACATGAATCAAATTCAGATATTTGTGACAGCGAGTAGCTGATTTTTGTCAATTTGATGGAGGAACCGTTTCAACAATTAAATCAGATAAATCGGCAAACTCTAATAAGAAACGATTGACTTGGATCACAAATATTCAAGTCTGACCAGCAGATTAGCACGGAATCGAACCCGGTAGCCTCTCGGTGCTAAACATAAACCACCACCGAGCCATACTGCTGGCTATACTGTCAGAACAATACTAAGCCATTAGAAAACCAAGAATTTGCCTAAAAATCGTCAATTGAAATGATATAAATTTAATATATGTATGTATGTATGTATTTTTAGTTATTTAGAAATTTAATAATTAACTTTCTTAAATTCTACGCACACTTGAAATATTTAAATACAAGCCTTCGTAAAACATGAACTACATACATATGTACATAGGCATGTATGTATAATGTATTTATGTGTGATTTTTCGAATCGTCCGTTAATTAATTGAAAATGAAATTTTCCTCCTTCCGTCTGTCTGGTTTCATCCAAAAGCGACCGACCGGTTTACTCGGTGGTTCCTCTCGTCGTGGTTTTAGAAGACCTGGTTCACCACCACTCAATTGTGGCCTTGATCATGAACTCTGAAGATTACCATCATTCGGTTAGAAGGTCTCACCGGCTAGAGTCGTGCGCCGGAAACCCACTGCACTTGAACCGTACTGTTAAATCGAGCGTTCGAACAAAAGTAAACAGTGTTTTTACTATCGGTGGTCAACTTTACAGTTACTTCATAAACATTGTCATTCAACAACCACAGACTCGCATATACACAAACGGATTTGTGGTTGAACGTTAAAAACCAGCGAAGAGTTCAGGTAATAAATAATCGTCTAATATTTGTAATGCACTAGATTTGATATGCAGTATTTTTAATTTTATATTATGTTTTCACCACTACTGTATCATTTTTTTTTTTTAAATATAACCAGATTTACTTTGTATAATTTGAGTCAATTTGAATTCAGAAATAATATATCTAAATTGTCATCTTTCATTACTTTACTTCAATAAAATTTATTTCATACTAATTTATAAACTAGAATTCCTAAATTAAAGTTTATGTATATCATTTATAAAGACAATTTTTGGAATCTTTTTAAAAGCTTTTATTTAGGATGTCTTCGATGCGCCATTTGTTGAGGTATCACTTCAGATCGTCAAGTCGGTCTGATATTTCGCACACTAATATACTTTTACCAGAAATTCCTTTTGACAAGTGGTGTAATTATAAAAAATCGATTCTGAACTAAGAAGAGGTTAGTAAAAATTGGGCCCGCGTACAAATGTTAACTAAAGAGGTTTTTTTTTTTAAATTAAATTGATAATTAACTCACATAATTTAAATATTCATTTTGCTCGCCTTCAATGTCACAAATTCTGCGATTACATCTTATAAAGACATTTTAGATTCTTCATTTTCAATCTACAATCAATAAATTGAATTTCTTTTATAGTATTGTATTAATTTGAAAAAATAAAACTATAGTAAATCACTTTATCGAATATTTCATTTAAAATAAAATAACTATCCGAAAATTTCCAACGATATCAAATACGAGAACGTGATTCACAATATATGTATAATATATGAAACGAAAATATTTTATTAACCATTACTTCTTTTTTTAAATTTAACATCGGGTTTTTAGATCATCGCAGACAATTATTGTTTCTGTACCATAACGGAAAACTATTAAATGTTATGAGAAGGAGTACAAAATCGTAAAAATTCGACACTCAATTTGGCGTATAAAGTTTTAACTAGTGCTTCCGTTAGTCTTATGAATAAAATTTTTACGACTGTTTGAAAAATTTGTAGTATTTTAATTTAAAATCCTTTTGGGCCCCTAAATCTAAAAAAAACGCATGCACCGCATACCGTGCGGCATAGTAGTTACGCGCCTGATTTTGACAGTGGTATTTTGGATGTCGTAACTAATAAAAATGTGGTTGATGTTATCATAGCTAGCATTATTTCATTACTGATTTTCTTATATGAGAGATATTATACCGCTAAATTTGAATTACTCCGATAAATTGTCAACACAAGTCAGTTTCGTGTCATATTCTGACTTTTGCCATTTATAATTTATTTTACTTGTACACACATACATGAAAACGAGGATTACTTGTTTTAAATTAAGTCCTAATAACATTTCAATATTATCTTTATTGACTTTTTCAAAGCATGTCCAATAAATCTCTTTCTACTGCATTTCATCTGGAAAAATTATATTTTTGCTTTACTTTAATTTAGACGAAAATTATAGCATAATTTTATATTATTAAAAAAAACAATTACATACATATGTACATACCAGGTTCATTCACGGCTAACTGTTAAACCAGAATAAAAATATTAATCTTTTTGCTGTTTGTGGTCCTCGTATACCGAGTAATTTTAAAAAGGCAGTGTCACATTATTACTTTCTTATTTTTTTAGAATATTAACACTTGCTTTGAAGAAAATAATAGATACATACGAATATCGTATTCCTTTTATAATACACATGTGTCTTTTAATGTACGTAATCAAAATCAAAATTTATTAAAAATATAAATGAAACTCATTCTGAAGTAAGTAATTTTTTCATTTAAATGTAGTGTACAAAAGTTAAACTTTAAGTTTGTTCGTAGAACCATTAAATATCTTATGTACATACATAGATAGTATGCATCTCATGTGTACTAGCAATTAAACAGTTGTTATTTTTAACGCGTATGTATGTATATTATTTTCAATTTAAGGATGTGGTAGATGCAAATAGGTCAACAATTTCAGGTCATACGTGAGTTCAGTGTGACTTATGTATATGGTAGAAATTTCACTACAAGTAACACACATTGACTGATTGGCACCGCCAACATTATTTACTCTTGATTTCTACTCCGATATTTTACAACGTCAATAAAAGTTTGCCTAATTAAAAAAACTGACAGTTTTATAAATACACTTATACAATTAAATACAAGTAATTGCAAAAAATCCTAATAGTATGTATACAAAAATGAATGATATATATTCAAAGTGTATTTTCAGTTTTAATATATTCCAACTGGCGTTTTAGGCCATTACTATTTGAATACAATTCAACTAGTAAATTACGTCTCTACAAGCTCAAATACACTTTCAACAGTGTGCACTAGTTGTATTATAACAGTTGAGTTTTGACAGCTCTGATGTTTTTCCGAATGCTTTAGAATGAAATAATGCGTTAATATTTGCTGGGTATTATTACGAATAAAGGTAATGGGTACCGTATTACGATAACTCTAAGAGTGTGTTCAAAACAAAAATGTTGAGTGACGTTTTCATGAAAACCTTACTTCTCCATCTTACCTGGTACCAACTTATAGTTGAACTATATTTTCAGTTGTAATATATTTTAACCAGTTGGGGTGTAATTCGCTACATGAATCAACTTACGTGGGTTAGACGGAATATATTCCAACTAGTCAAAATATATTACAACTGAAAATACACTTTAACTACACATAACGAATGTTGGTACCAAGTTAGATGGAATATATTACTTGAGATGCTATGCATTTACTAGCATGTAACAATTTCAGGCTATGTAGCAATTTCATTGAGAATTTATATCATTTTCAGCTCTGAAACCATGACGACAAAGTATGCAAAGGCCTTCGTCATCTTCACCATCTTCAACATCTTCTTGTCTGAATGTTATGCGAAAAGTATAAACAAACCTCAGAGTAAAGTTGACAAGAATCAACTGAACAAACTTCTGGTGCTACAGAGACGGGAGACTAGCGCGGCGGACTTCTCTAGGCTGGTCACAATGAGATTCATCTATGGCATAGCAAGTTTATTGGGTCTAAGGGATAGAATCGGAGGAGTCCTCAATGGAGCTTTTGTGCCTCCCGGAGCTGACGATGACTACTCGCTCGACTCCTTCGACGACGATGATGATGATGATGATGCTGGAGACATTTTTGATGTATAATAAAAGTTTAAATTTTCAACCCAAATAAATGTTTATGTGTAGCGATAGTTGACTTGGCATAAGTAGGACCAGTAGTAAATGTTAACAAGTTCAAGCAATCAAGAATATCATCAGATTTGGTTATTGACTTTGGAATGATGCGTTGTCATTGTCAATTTAATCAAACCCCGTTATGATTCTTGACCTGAAAAGGATCTCGATTTTTGAACTTGTCAGTGAGAGTGTCCACAATGGATTCAACTCTCGTCCGAATTGTGCTAATGAGCATTTTTTTAACAGTAAATGGGTTCATTGTGTAATTAACTCGCTGGTAGAAAAAGCATCATTATTTTAAGATACAACTACACACATACATTTTATATTCACACAATTATAAGAAAATGTAAAGGCGTCCCAATTTTTTACAAAAATAATTTACAGTTAGCTCAAACCAGAGTGGACAAGCAAATGTTCACAATCGTACATAAAAGCGCGTATTAATATACAAGATTCAAGTGAAAAAAAGTACAAAAAAAAAATCAGCGCATCAGTAGATATGTATTCATGTTGTATGAATAGAAAATGTCATTAATTACAGAGAAAATAACAATAGTTGAAAATTTGAAAATCGCACAAAAAAATTCATATCGTGCCAAATTGTAAATTAGCGCCAAACGAAAATACATTAAATTGTAACCGAAAATTTTCAATATGTATACAACATAAGGCAAAGAAAATTTTCATCTCACGAACGCGCTTTAAATTACATATATAGATTAAGCTGGCCCAGTAACACAATTTTTATTACAACAAAAACAACTCAAATACTTTCATGGACCATCTGTAACTTTTACTGGATAAAATTGATCAAATTTATTTTCGCGTTCGTGCCCAAAGCGCGCCAATTTCGAAACTTACTTTATAAGTATTATATTAAAACCTAGTACCTCCTTAGTAATTTATTATCATTTATTTATTTATTTATTCGCTCTTAGGTAATATTATTATGTATGTAATTTATTTGAAAATACACGTACTGATTGTTTATAACATATCGTTTGTTTCATTTATCATCGAAATTTAGTTCAAATTACCGAACGCAATCTTAAAAGACCATCTCGTTTCGTTCCGATACATAAAAATTTTACGGTCAGTTCATAAATTAAATTAATTGTGCAAAACAAGTAACCACTCAGGTATGTTTTCGCCATTGAATTCGTAAATCAATGCTTATTTGGTGCAATGATAACTGTATCAATTGTGGATAACTTAACGTAATGGGGCATTTACATATATACGATATGTACCGGTCTCCGTCACGAGCCCGAATGTGAAACGCCCGAAAACGCAAATATCGGAAGGCAAAGATCTAAAATCTAAAGATCTTAAGTCGAAAGATCAAAAAAAAAGGGTGCATGGTAAACGGTACATACTCACTTAATTTGCACGAGCAGGATACAACAGGAACAAGAGGAACGGGCTTTTCCTCCCGTATTAATGTGCGCGCGTAGAATAGTACACATTCACTCATTTGTGAGAACAATAAGGGCGAAATCACACAGGAAGGAACGCGGGACATGGTATTTTAGATAATTTTGAGCATGCGAAAAAAAGGTGGCATGCCGTGCACATACTCATGGTACGCCTAGCACACGCTGTCCCAAAATCACCCCCTGGGGTGTTTTCGTTAAACTTTTATCCTTTCTTGACAGTGATCGATAACGGTGTATCCAGTAGCGGCTCGTGAGATTTCATAGTGGGGGGGCTGCAGAGATTATTCAGGCTGTAGCTCGTTAACCAAACCAATGATCGGATGAAAATAAAAATAGCTTGAATATGTACTATACTGGGAGGTCTGCAGCCCGCAGCCCATGTGGACGGCAAAAATAGCATACATTTGTACTGTACTGGGAGGATTGCAGCCTGCCCGCAGCCCATATGGACGAGCCGCCACTGGGTGTATCCCATATTCGAAGAAATGTAGGAGAGCCCTCATAGCGGGGAGCCAAGCACACTACGTGCCGTTCTTCCCTGTGTGATTTCGCCCTAACACAGCACCATAACACTCCATTTACCCAATACTATGAATGTGAAATGAACTTTTTTAATCTTGATATCTTCCTACGAAAACTTTTTCAATTGTGTAGTTTTCGTGGAAAACATGCATAGATACGCTGATTGCGTGCTTTTGCTTTTACGATATTTTCCCAAGAGTGAATATGACCCTTTGTAAATTGATCAACACCTAATATATTATGTAAATATTATTAAAATCAAGCAAGATCAAATATTTACCTGAAATTTCTTTCCGTTTGAGAAGCGCTATAAGCGCTAGATGCGCAATCTTATGAATATGAATTTAATACCGGAAACAAGAATTGCGTGCTATGCGACATTTGTGACGAAATGGAGAAATTGTGTCACATACCTAAAGTGCATGTCGACTAGCATGCTCCAATGGTTCAGACATGGTATTCGCAATATCGCATGTCATACATACATACATATATACATATGTACATATTCCAAGCCTTTTCCGAAACATCCTTAATCATATATTGCAAGCATGCATGCACAAGCTTTCCAAACAAACTTCTACTAATGTATGTATGTACATGCAAATAAGATATTCCTTTGATGTATGGAATGGAACTTTAAGAAGGTTTTGAAAACATTTAACAAAACAAGTAACTGTAATCAGGATTCTCACCCACATACTCGACCTCTCCAAGCACTTAACATATTTGGATAATGTGTACAACAACATAGCAATTAACAGTGCATACGATTTTTTATAATATCAAGTTCATATGTGAAAAATGTAAATGTAAACAAATTCACCAACTACATATTTACATACACATCGTAAGATAAATCTCTTGAGGGAGTTAAAACGTTTCGCTTGGGTTGATATTGAACTAGATGTATGTACTGCTAGCTGTTTCGTCATCGGTGCAACCAATCTGCAATGATGATACGGCAAAATTATGTGGAACGCAATTTTTTTGCATTGGAATCGATTGAATTTAAAATGTGAAAAGATAATGGCAAACTGTTAATAAAAGCACAAATCAACGTCAGGTGGTGTGATGTTTTTAGAAATTATTAAGAGGGCTGTACACCCGAAACCTTAATTTTGTTGCCGTTCCTTTCTTCGATATACATATACATACTAGTGAATAGCCCGATGAAATATCATCGCATGGGTATAAAATTATTATATACCCGTATAAAACTAAAAAAAAAATCCGGAACCGGAACCGTTATTTTCGTAGACTCTCATAGATAGTTTTCAATTCTTTATTTGTAATAATTTTCAATTCTTAATGTTAACGTTAACAAAATGTAATATTTTCCGATTATACACAAACGGTCATTGACCTCGTAACGTTGAATATTATTATTACACATAACAAATTACGTGCATATACATATGATGTGTATTTACAACACGTATTCTGGGCGACGATATGGCGTGCGGCGCGGGCTCGTGAGGACATTGCGTTTGGATCGGAGGGTCCGAGGTTCGATTCCCGGCGCTCGCGGTGAATGAAATCAATTTTTTTCTCGAATATCGTCAAAATATAAATAATTTAAATTATAATTTTAATTTAATTGAAAATAAATATATAAAAAAATGGTTCAAAACCTCGCTAAATGAAATTTTTAAAATTACGTATTTTTATATGGCGAGAAAGAATATTTCAATTAATGTTTAAAAAAAAAGGCGAAATGAAGAATTGGATTTGGCATGATGTCCGTGACCATTAGCTCAATTTAGACCTATATTCAGGATATTGGGGTGATCAGTTCGAGTCGCGACAAAGTCGTCTCGTCGAAAAATGAATTTATCGTTTTTTATCGATTCATTCATTATGTTCGGCGAGAGTTAGGACACACACACACACACACACACACACACACACACACACACACAGATTACCGTCTTTATATATATGATGATGATATTGAGTGAATGCGACAAGATATATCAAGATATATCAATATATATATATTGAGTGAATGCGACAGTTACGCTTCGACCAGATAATACGTATTTTAAATCGACAAAATCGAGGTTTCGTATTTTTCCTATTTTCTCCTCCAAAACTGTATTTTTTTTTAATCGACCGTTAAATAAGCACGCTGGGCTCTTTTCGTGGGTGTAAAAAAGAGGCGATTTTATAGATGTTTGGCGGCTCCTAGCTCCTATAAAAAATAACTAATAAAAAAATAAAACGTTAGATGCATCCCAATGGTAGATATCCATAGCATATTAAAAAATAATTTCTCTAGTGCCATAATTGAGGAAGGGAGAAGTGTAATACGTTTGTATGGACAAGGCGCTGGTGTACAGCCCTCTTAACATCATTTTAGACAAAAAACTTTTTTTTTACATAAGAAGCAACAATTTCAAGAAAATTATTCATTATATTTATATTTACGCTGACCATACGTCCTTTATTTAAGAGGACAGTCCTTTGTTTCACTGGTCTGTCCTTTAAATTTATTTATTTTCTAAAATTGTCCTTTTGGCCTTTCTTTGTAATATCGACTATCGCTAAAAATATAAACGCCGACATATTCAATGATGCAATTCATAAATGTCATCAAACCTACATACATTGATTATACTCAGCAACAAAAAAAATACCAGGACGGAGTCTAGTCAATCTTTACTAAATTTGACCCACTGAATTCGAATATAACAACGATTTTTATTGGTTTTGTTTCCTTTATGAAATATGGGCGTTTAGAAAAATGTTCAATTTTTACAAACTTCCTTTACGTTTCATTACTGTTTTTTGGCTTTTACAGTTATGGGGGATGAACGAATGAGACGACTGGCATGTTAATGCACGTGTTTTATTTATGACAGCCGAAGGCAGAGTGAGGTGGCTAGCTCCGAACATAATCGAATTGGTCCCCACTCGCAGGAAGGTGACCAAACTCGACCATGTCGTATAGCGAGCCGCCACACAGTCTTTAACTCCAAATCTATTACATTTATATGCCAACAGTGAGTATTGGAATCAATAGTCAAATTATTCTATGAAGTTTCGTGTATTACAAGTTATGTATGTCACAAATGAAAATTCCTTCCTGTGATTGGCTACTCTTTGCGATGCCAATAGTATTGCCGTGCCCTGAATTAACTCGACTTTTACCTAATGAAATGCTCCGATATGTACTGCCTGGTGCGCATATAATTTAATACGGTTGGGCAGCGTACGTAAATACCTCGATAACGGTACGAAACCATCGCGGGCGTACACACAATAACTCCTGTAAGTTTCATCGCAATCGGTTGAATGGTATAAGAACGCATACGTGACAGACAAACGGGCAAACATTGACCGAAAAGTCCATCATACTAACTATAACTGTCATGCCAACAAGAACCCGAGTGCCAAATATTCCGTAATCGCGATTTTCATGGCAAAAGTTGTCTTTTGGGCGATCACAATGTGCGTAATAATCCAATTACCTGATTTTTATACATATATATAGTTGTTAAAACTTTTAAAGCATTTTTGTAAGTTATAAAACGATTCTATTTAGTACATATGTATGTATGTCCTTTATTTTCTCCAAAAAAATTTGATCACCGTATTTATATATGTCAGAAATCATTTATTAAAAATATAAAATACATACATAGTGTTTATGATTACATAAATTTTGCCTACTTACATATTTATCAGTGACTAGTGACCAAATAATTGTTACAGTTATGAATAAATAAAATTTAAATTAATTAAATATAAATAATTTAAGCAGTTGAATAATGCATATAAATGATATCAAGTGTATTTTAATAAACAAAACTGAATCATCCAGATAAAATAGAACAATCAGATTCTTTATCACTATCACAATCATAGAAACTTAATTGTGACATTTGCACTGACTTATCAGAGTCATATGCATTGACATCGTCATTTATATTATCGTGATCATTGTAACCTTTCATTTTTCTTAATAAATCACCCCATAGAAGTCTCATATTACAGTTGGGACACTGTCCTTCAATTGGAACATATTCACCGATATCTAAAAATAAATCTGCTAAACAACCCACATGAGATATAAAATTACATTTAGTATTTAGACACGTTATTTTACTATTGGATAGAGATGTTTTACAAAGTTTACAAATATCGGCGATTGTTTCGATAATCTTTATTTTATTACGATCTTCAATTGTGATTGTGGACTTGACTGGTGATGATGAAGAGTGTGTTTTAGTATCTACTGGTCCGTAGCATATTGGCATGTGCATCGGCGGAATTTTACCAGGCTAAAATACCGTAGTAAACATTTGATGAAAATAATTTTAAAATTTAATGTAAATAAATATGAAATAAATTATACCAAGAAATCATGGTGAAATTCCATTTCCAACCATCGGATGGTTAAAGGTAATCTTTTCCACGGTCCAACAGAAAGCATTTCGGAGAGAATTCTTATGTTAAATTGAATTTGAGACTCTTTACGTGCTAGCCGTTTCTTATTTAATACGTGGTACAATCTACGGGAACCATCAGGATTTTGCCATGCCCATTCAAACTGAAATTAAGATTGAAAATAGAATTAAAAGCATTACTAAATCACAGAGTCATTACTTAACTAGAAAACAAACCCTTAACGCAGCAATATTATTTGGAAAGCCGTGAACTATCAAAACCATCTTCCTGAAAATGATTTGTCATTCTGTTATTGAATACTTACGTAAAACAAAAAAATAATAAAAAATATGATACCATGGTCCTCTATTACTGGTTTTTCTAGCACCCCCAGCCCAACATCCTTTATTATGTTGATTTATTCTCCTGTTTGGGTTTACCGTGTAACCAATGTAAGTTCGTCCTAAATACTTTTCATTTAATGAATATAAAAGGTAAACACCAAATAAATTCTCAACCAAATCAGGTTTATCCATGGAAGAACATTTATTTTTAAGAAGTTCCAAACCTTCAAATACACAACCTAAATGTCAAACCGTTTATAAAATCAAACACGAGCGGTGTTGCCAGCTATTGACGAAAATTTTATAATTATTTGAAGGCAGAGACATCTAGTGGCGTTTACTAAAATGTCATTCCCATATGTAAATATTCTAATATGGCAGCCCCAGATGTCAAAATTTTAGGTTATAAATTTTAGATTGAAGCTTATAACGATGTCTAACGATATAAAAGTCGATTTTCATTGTAAATTGTGTCAACTGTAAGTATTTTTCTATTAAGCAATAATTTTAAGCGTGTCTATCAAAACTTTTGGAATCTATGATTTTTCAACTGGTGAAATTTAGAAATGGATTAAATCAAATCTTTATTTTTTATTATTCTATCGTAGATGCAATGAAAAGGACAGTAAGTACAGTTGCCCTCGTTGCAATGTACTATATTGTTCAATAGATTGTTACAAATCTAACTCGCACTCCCAATGTAGCGAAAGCTTTTATAAAGAATCGTTTATGGAAGAATTAGCATCCATGGATAGCGAGCCCCAGTCAAAGACTAAAATGATGGAGATACTCAAGAAGATGCACGATACTGAAAATCCATGTAGAAACCCAATAGCTGACGCTTCCAACATTCCAGATGAAGAGTTTGATATTCTTGATACCGATTTGGCTGACGACGAGGGTGAAAAAGACTCTGATGATGATGAGTCAATTCCCGATTTAGCCAACCGACTCGAAGGTATTGATTTGGATGATAGTGAAGCAATATGGCACCTCCTCACGGACGATGAAAAAAAAGAATTTGAAACTCTTGTGAAGAATGATATCACTAAAATACTGCCAGTTTGGGAACCATGGTGGTTGTTTTACAAAGAAAAGAAGCTTGTTAGTGAAATTGATGAAAATAAATTAAATGACGAATTCGATTACAGAAAAGCGTGTCCAAGTATAATTGAGAATATTAAAGATTTCAATGACATTTCGGTAAGATTTGTGAAAATTTCTTCGTTCATATTATTCCTTATCGTTGTTTGTGATAATTGTTGTTAATATTTTTAGAAAAGCAAACCGGCTCCGTGCGTTAAATATAATATTGTAAACGTCCTTTCATCTTACATCTATATGACTAGACTTTTCAATGGAGATCATTATGATCTCGGACATGAAGCGATTTCTTGTTTTATTCTATTGAGTGGTAATCTCAATAAAGGAACGAATTTTGAAAATATTGATACAGCATTAGAAGCCGTCATTCAAGAAAGTTTTACTGTAAAATTGTCATTCACTTATAAACTATGTTTATTTCATTATATAAATAAAATCAAAACAATTTATCACTATGTTTCAGAATGAAGCCTTTGCCTGTTCTAAAACGGATAAAGATCAAATAAAATATGACTTAAAACGAGTACTGCATGGACCAGAAGAGTGTAATAAAATATTTTATATACAATGCGCTTTGTCTGATGTTTTAAGCCTATTGATCAATTTTAAAAAGTCTGCATCGACAAAGGTAACAAAGAAAATGGATAAAACAAATAATTTTACACACAAATTTTCATGGAATGGTGAAATTCAAAATCCAATACCGAAGGAAAAATACAAACAGACAGTGAAAAAAATTGAATATTATTTGTCATTTATAAAAAATCATGGTGCAGAAACAGTTACAGATTTATTAATTGATTTACATTTTTAATAAATATAAATGATCAAATTTACTTTTAGTATCAAAATTTGAGTTCGGAATACCAATCTACAATGGAACAATCATACCACATGTAAACACCTCTATACTCCTTTTTGTCCTTATCATCGCCAATAGCAAGACACAATGGAGCCTTGGCACCCTCTTCGATGGTCAACGGACCTTTGTGTGCCGTCATATCAGTGTCTACATAACCTGGATGAACGCAATTAACAAAAATACCTTTCGAACCATATTCCCTGTCCTGGATGAAAGTCAAAGCACAAACGGCTACTTTAGATACAGCGTAAGCAGAAGATCCCCATCCGTCAGCCTCATTGGTACCTTTTTTTGCCGATTCTACAAATTGTCGCACCAATTCTGACAAGATTGGTTCAGTGAGGGTTTTATCAGACAGTTTCTTTCTAAGATCTTCACTTGGTATGAGATACAAGTGTCCTACCGAACTTGACAAATTCACGACTTTAGCGTTAGGTTTCAATATGGGAAAAAGAATTTTGCAAGTCGACACCAAAGAGAAGTAATTGACAAATATTGTTTCTTTCGCTTGTACATCGAATGGTTCTGTTGTGACGTTAAAAGCGATCGCTGCATTGTTAATAAGGATATCAATTCCTCCATACTTTTCTTTAATGTGATCTCGGATACGTTTGACGCTCTCTTCGTCAGTTATGTCTAATTGATGATATATAGGTGACAGTCCTAGTTTGTTCAACTCGGCTACAGCACGCTTTCCTCTTGTTTCATCTCTCGCTGTCAAATACACATCTCCTTCGTGCCAACGTTCGCATAATCCCTTTACTATGCCATAACCGATGCCTTTATTGGCACCGGTTACAATAGCCACTTTTTTGTTTTGAGACATGTCAATGGATAGAAGATCTGAAATAAACATTTAAATTTATGATTAATGGACAAATACTTACGAAACTAAAGTATTTATTAAAACGATATTTGAAACTCATATAAATATTCTGAATTTTGAATGTTTCCTATAAAATGCTGCAAACATAATAGACATAGTTAGAGTACTGAATAGTGGTGCAATCAGATTTTGGAAAAAATAATTAAGATATATTTGATCACACACTAAAAATCAAGGTTTCCCGTCAAAAACTAAATGTATTATCCACCTATTATAATCGTAAAAATTCTAAAGATCACTTTCATACTATCGGAATTCTTAGCAATACCATTTTCAAAAATACTGGACGGACGAAGAAGACATGTTCGAGACAATCCGGTCGTCTATGAATATATGCTTATATAACAAAGGTATAGAAATATAAATATGATGCTTACATACGAGTGTATGTATCTATATTTAATGTTAAAACTATAGATAAAAGATAATTTTTTGCAGACATTTTTCAAATAAGAATTATTTCAAAAATGTCTATTCATTTTTAGGTTATTTGAATGTGTAGTAGAACTGTCAAATATTATTAAAAAAAAATGCCTGTTTTTGCTGGTAATAATACGATTGGACTTTTAAATCAATGAATTTAATGTCAAACTATATATATTATATGTATGCATGCATATTAATGTGCCTCTATAATAGCATAAAAATAGTTGTTAAATTTTTGTACTATATACTTCAAGATATTGATAATTAATGTATATAATAATACCTGACACGTTAATATGTACTTGGCTCAAAGATTCAACTAGTGAATTAATTTTTTATAAATAATTGACTTCTACGTTCTGTAAACACGTCCGATAACACAAGTACACATGTACAAGTGTTTCTCAACCTTCTTGTAGCCTTAAAGTAATGGTGCTTAAGCTTTTTATAAATCGGGTCAGTTTATCAAAATTCTCAATATTCGCAGGCTGCAGAATATACAACAGAGCCAGAGCTTCTCATAGACTTTGTATATGATTCCAATTTTGGGCTTCTTACGTTTTTTAGGTAATATAATAATATACATATGTACATATACATATATGTACCAATAAATATCAAGATACCACTTAAATATCCAAAATATGCATTGCAAACGATTTTTTTTATGCCTTCTGCATACATAGATATATCGTTGCTTTGCAGTAGAGAGATGAGTTATTCATAATTTACAAATTCTGTAGTCACTTTTCAAGCAAACATATTCTGTGGTTGAAGTTACGTAAAAATTTAAGAAATGGATGTGGTTTATACGTATGTATGTAGATAAAGTCTACGTATAAATATTTTTGTTTGTGTAAATGTTGTGGTGAATTGTTATGCTTGATAAAACAAACATAATACGAAATTACTGAAAATTTAATAAAAATAATTTCCATATGGAGACTGATCAAAGCCATTGAGGTTTATTATGTTTCAATTTTTAAAACTATTTTTTTGATTTTATACTTCTGAAATTATGAAACATCAACTCATGTGTGAAAAATAAAGTCAACAATAATTTAAAAAATATAATCAAGGTATAAAATCTATTTTATGGATATAGTGAGAATGATTTGTGTGCCATGTGTTCTGTAGATCATTGCGATTTCCATCTGAAAGAGAGAGAATGAATAAAATGATTTTACATTGAAATAACAAACAATATGTACAATTTTTTTTTACTTTTATTAAAAAAAGCAATAGAAATAGTTACAGATTTGTTAGTTAAGGTACATTTCCAATGAATAAAAATGATCAAATTAACTATTAGAATCAATTTTTGAGTTGGGAATACCAATCTACAATGGAACAATCGTACCACATGTAAACACCCTTGTTATCCTTCCCGTCGCCGATGGCAAGACTCAATGGAGCCCTGGCTCCCTCTTCGATGGTCAGTGGACCCAAGTGTGATGTCATATCAGTATTGACATAGCCCGGATGGACACAATTCACGAACATACCTTTAGGGCCATATTCTCTATCCTGAATGAAAGTTAAAGCACTGACAGCCACCTTCGATACAGAATAAGCGGAGGATCCCCATCCGTCAGCTATATGCGTACCGTTTTTAGCAGATTCAACAAATTGTTTCACCAATTCTGTCAAACCCGCCTCTGTGAGAGTTTTATCAGACAGTTTCATCCTCATATCATCGTTCGTTATGCGAAACGAGTGTCCTGCAGAGCTCGACAAATTGATGACCCTTGCGCCAGGTTTCAATATGGGAAAAAGGATTTTACATGTCGACAGTAGTGAGAAGTAATTGACAAAAGTTGTCTGTTCTGCTTGTTCGCCAAACGGTTCGGGTGATTTTCCCTTAAAAGCGATCGCTGCATTGTTGATGAGAATATCGATGCCACCATACTTTTCTTGAATATGGTCTCGGAGACGTTTGATGCTCTCTACATCAGTTATATCCAATTGGTGATATATGGGAGTCAGTCCTAATTTATTCAACTCTGAAACAGCATTCTTTCCTCTTGTTTCATCCCTAGCCGTCAGATACACATCACCCTCCTTCCAACGCTCACACAATCCCTTTACTATTGCATAACCGATGCCTTTATTGGCACCAGTTACAATTGCAACTTTTTTGCTCAGTGACATGTTTGTAGATGAAAATAATCTTCTATGAAAAATCTGAAATATTTAAATTTACGATTATTAAAATATGTTTCAAAATAATAAAGCAAAATACATATGTTGAAAATAAAATAAACAGAAACTGTCTAAGTTGTATCAGTTATTATTTTTCCAATATATATTGATAGACATACAATACAAGATTAATTTACTTTACGACCATACGTCCCGTTTTAAACGAGACCGTCCCGTTTTTAGGTAGCCTTGTCCCCAAGCACAGCTTCGGGACGTCGAAATGTCCCGTTTTCAAAAAGAGAGTATATTTATTGAATTATTATATATACATCGTAAAATTATTGAATACATTTTATGCCTGCCCGGAACTAATGCACCCGTAGGAAGAGTCTTTTCACAGATGAACAAGTTGTGGACGACCGAAATAACGCAATTGCAAGTCTCAGTGCTTAAAGCGATGTTGTTAATTAAAATCAATTTTAAGAAATCCTGCCAAGAATTTCATTCTTATTTAAGCAAACCCAGTAATACTTAAGAAAATTTGTTCATTAGAAAAATATAAAACAACATAAATTTTTTATATTTATATTATTCATTCCTGTTCTTTTCTTTTCTTCATCAACATTCCCGTCCTTTTTATTAATAAATAAAAACGATGAAAAAATACACGTTTTCTTGAATACACATATCTACCATTACGTAAAAATTGGTACATGTCCCGTTTTGAGGAAAAAAATAAATGGTCACATTATGTGTGAGCACAAAAACTGATGACTATTATTAGGTTTTAATTGTATATTTTCAGAAAAATAAATAATTATGTTTTAAACACAACATTTAAATATACAATATTAAAAGTGTATGAAGATTGATTACTGATTGTAGTAATAGATAATAGTATTTTTCAACCAAAATTCATAGGATACTAAAAAATCTTGAACTGTCAAACGTTACAGATACACTACACATGTATTATAGAATAAAAAAAAAGCGCGATTCACAGTAATTGGGTATTGTATTCGGTGATAATAATATTTCATTTCAATTAAATTCAAAATTTTATATATACCTAATAAGAATAATATTGATATTAAAACAATTGCTTGTCGACAAATTACAGTGTCAATATAACATTACAGATATATTCTATAATATTTCAACACATTTGTATTTAAAATACCCAATATATGTATGATATATACAAGTACCTAAGAATCTGAAGTCAAACCAATAGATGCCACCAGCAGACTAACAAATCGAGTGTAAATAATTGGTTCTTTATATTACACAGTATGACAGCACATGCCAACGTGTTTCTCAAACTTTATCTCAATCGAAATAATATACGTAAGTAGATACGTATGTGTACATTTATATATATTTTTAGAAGACAAGGTAAGTATTATATAACAGGAATATATATATTAAAAATATGTTTTTGAAACTTTTAGAAAAATATAATATCGATATCAAACAAATCTACTCTGTACAACAGATAGTGGATCTAATATGATCAAATTTGTCAATTTGAAACTGAAATAAACGAAGAAAATCAGATATTAATTATGAAAGAAATTATGAAGCAAATATGCTATATTCCATTGAGAACTGTTCTTTCCCTCATCTCATCGGAATAAAATGTGTGGTACATACTGTACAATTAACAATCAAAGATTCTATAAACGATTCCGATGTAAATACAATTATATGTGAAGCTCGCGAGTTGACAATGAATTCATTATATATCAAAGATATCAATAAATACTTTATAAATTGGCGATCAAAAGTGCGCGATTCAAGCACATGTGAACGGAAAAGCAAGAGTAAGATTCTTTCTAAACTGTTGTCGCTCTTTTGTTCCTAAAAAGAGGACCCGATGAAAAGTTGGTAAGCCTAGAGAAAAACAATTAAGTAGGAATAAAAAAAAAGGTTGTGGCTATTTGCAGGTACTATATCTGCGAATTATTGGCTATTTGCAGGTATTATATCTGCGACAGGCACAAAGCCTTCTGCGCATGCGCGTGAACTTATAATCCGATTATAATTTCTTACATTTAATGTATGCTAGACTTGTTTAATCAATCGTTCATAAATTTAATTTTCGCACGTTATTATAATAGATTTATATTGTAAAGTTATGAAGAGAGACGCCCGTAGACCGATGACGTCATGGTGGAGTCGGGCGTTGCGGCCAATGGCTGCGCCAGACTCCTTGACCAATGATAATACGTGTATGCGCTGAGCGCTCTATGATATAAGAATGGTACGCTCTCGATCGGTGGCATTCGGATCCTGACCTCCACCAGACGAGCAGCAATAAAGACTTGGAACCTGCCTGCGTGTTTTCTTGTACCTCGACCTGACTCCACTTACCTCTGAATACTCTTCACTGGTGTCAGAAGTGGGATCTACATGGTTGGGACAAGGAGCCACAAAGGTGCGGATTCAGGATCTTCAGCGCTGCCGGAAGAAATGGAGCCGAATCGAGAACAAAGCCCTGGGGAGCCGAGCAACGGAGGACGGAGACGGGAGGAGCCGAGGAGCCGGGAGGAGCCGAGGAGCCGGGAGGAGTCGAAGAGCCGGGAGGAGCCGAGGAGCCGGGTGTCGAGGAGCCGGGTGCCAAGGACACCGGAGCCGAGCTACAAGGAGCTAAGCCAGGGAATGCCAAGCTGCCAAGAGCAGCTGCAGCAGAATGCGAGCTGCCAAGAGCAGGTCCAGTCCCTGCAAAACACCTTCGCCACGTTTTTGCAGTCCTGGGAGAAGTCTGCGACACCAACGCAGCCGAAAGCCGACGTACATCCAGAACCACCGAGGAGATCAGAGGTATGTTACGAGGACAGGCGGACCACACAGCGAGACACGTACGGGGTGCGGCAACATTTCCACCGGTACGACTACACCACGTTCGACGGTACTGAACGGTGGAAGGACTTCCTCAACCACTTCGAGTTTGCTGCACGGCTGAACAGGGAGACGACGAACCTGGAGGACCGACTGTGCTGCCAACTCCGAGGTGCGGCCGCCATTTTCGCCAGTCAGCTGCCATCGACGCTGAGCTACGACGAATTGACGGAAGAGCTGGCACAACGCTTCAGACGACAGGGCACACCGATTGCATGCCATGCGGCAGCGGAGCAGAGAAGATGGAGTGCGGAAGAACCAGCCGCGGACCACGTAGATGCGATACGAGCCCTCTGCGAAGACATGCTGGAGGGCGTCCACACGAACGCCGAAGCAGTCGAACGCATGACCGTGTGCATAGCGGCGAACTCCTTCACGTACCCCAGTCTATGGGCCAAACTTGGCGCGCTCCAGATCACCCCGACTACAGCGGACGTGATAACCAGAGCCGACGCAACACGACAAGCCATCATATTGGAAGCGAAGGAACAACGGTCGGCACAACCACTGTCGAGAACAGTACGTCCCGACGCGGGAGCGTTCAGACCATCTGGACCGGCCGTGCGACCCCCACGATGGGTGTCATCGGACCAGACAGCGCGACCAGCCGCTACTACTCCAACGTGCTGGAACTGCGGAAAAACGGGACACATTAGCCGGTTGTGCCGTAAGAAGAGGGTCCGGAAGCTGGAGCCAACGAACGACGAGGATGAAGACGACGACGAGGAGGCGGCTTCGGGAAACGAGCAGTGATCGGCCTGTTACGGGTCAGACCGATCACCGGTGCACGCAAAACACCCGGAGTGAACAAACTGGACGCCAGCGGCACGGCCGGCTCGTTTGTCGTGAAAGGAGAGATCGGAGGCGTGCCGTGTCGAATGGTGGGGGACACCGGGGCGTGCATCACAGTGATCAACCCGGAACTGTTCGCGAAGATCTCTCCTAAGGATTACACCGTCGTGAAGGGCCATTACAGCAGAGCGCGGCAAGCAGCGGGCCAAACCATCAAGATCCACCGATGGATACGGGTGACCCTTAATCTGCAGGGCGAAAAGTTTCCGTGGAACGTAGCGGTGGCGGATATCCAGGATCCCATATTGTTGGGACTGGACGCACTGAGACATGTCCGAGCGGAGAGGAGAAGTGTATCATCAGGGGCGTGCAACGCGAGAAAGGGAAGAAAAATGCACCTGCTGTCAAGAGCATCCGCGGGGAAATACCCCACCCGAAGATCACGGCGTTACTCGAGAGGGCTGATATTCTGCCAGAAGAGAAACGGCGCCTCGAGACCATGATTCGGGAAAATCGGAAAGCGTTCGCCCGGGACGAGAAGGACCAAGGAAGGACCACCAAGGCGGTCCACACCATCGACGTGGGAGACGCGAAGCCGATGAAACAGCCGCCGAGAAGGATACCGCTAGCACGGAAAGAGGAAGTACGCGCTATGATCGACGACTTACTGAAGCAGGGCGCGATAGAACCGGGGCACGGGCCGTGGGCGTCACCGGTAGTTCCGGTCGCCAAAAAGGACGGGTCGCTAAGGATGTGCGTGGACTACCGGAAACTGAACACCGTCACCAAAATAGATTCACACCCCATCCCGAGGATCGACGACACTTTCGACCAGTTGAACGGAGCGAGCTACTTCAGCACACTGTATCTGCAGAGTATATTCTGGCAGGTACCGGTCGCCCCGGAAGACCGCGAGAAGACAGCGTTCGTAACAGAGTTCGGTCTGTTTCAGTTCAAAGTGATGCCATTCGGGTTGTGTAACGCGCCAGCGACGTTCGTACGGTTAATGACAAAAGTGGTCGGTGACATAAGCAATGTCCTCGTGTATCTAGACGACATTATCGTGCACAGCAAAACTTACGACGAACACTTTGTGCATTTAAACAATGTGTTCGAACGGATACAGGCAGCCGGCCTTAAATTGAATGCAGACAAGTGTCGATTGTGCTGCCGCGAGGTCGAATTTCTGGGACACCGAGTGTCAGACGAAGGAATTTCGACAGATCCGAAGAAAGTCCAAACCGTGCGGGACTGGACGACTCCGAAAACACAAACCCAAATGCGCAGCTTCTTGGGACTGGCCACGTACTACCGAAAATTTGTGCGCAATTTCGCCGAGATCGCGAAACCACTCCATCAGCTAACGGAAAAAGGGCGCGAGTTCAAGTGAACAAGTGACACCGACGTGCGAACAAGCGTTCGAAAAATTGAAAGAAGCGCTGACTACCACGCCAATTATGTCGTATCCCCAGCCGGGAGAGCGATATGTGTTGGACACCGACGCCAGTCAACATAGCATCGGTGCAGTTTTGTCTCAAGTTCAAGGGGGGGTGGAGAAAGTGATCGGGTATTTCAGCCGGACAATGAACAAACCCGAACAAAACTATTGCGTGACCCGAAAAGAACTATTGGCGGCAATTAAAGCCATTCAACACTTCCACCACTACCTATCGGGTTCGAAGTTCACGTTACGAACCGACCACTCAGCGTTAACGTGGCTGAAGAACTTCAAAAGACTGGAAATTGTGGGCCAGTACAACGTGACCATCATTCATCGACCGGGGATAAAGCACGGGAACGCGGACGCACTATTGCGAAGGCCGTTTACGGAAGAGTGCTCCAAATGCTCACGCGCAGAGACAACCGATCAAGAAAACGACTTGGCCCGAACGGAACCGGAAACCCGCAGAACCGGAAGCACGAGTAGCACTCGTAGGGATCTTGCCCAACGAGATGCTCTAGTAGAACAAGTTTTCACGCGGCTAGGCGTCCCGAACGAGCTACACTTTGACCAGGGACGAAACTTCGAGTCAAAGTTGTTCCGTCAGGCACTGGACCGGCTGGGCGTCCACAAAAGGAGAACAACACCGTACCGACCTCAGTCCGATGGAATGGTCGAGCGACTCAATCGAACCATGCGGGCGCACTTGACGAAGTTCGTCAACGAGGAGCAGGACGACTGGGACACGCTGGCTCCGCACTTCCTCATGGCCTATAGAGCGGCCCAACACGATGCGACAGGAGCTTCACCAGCAGCCATGATGTACGGACGAGAACTGCGCATGCCGGCGGACCTTATATGGGGGCCCTCCACCAGACAGCGAACCTCAGGATCCACACCGATATACCACGAAGTTGACCGAAGACATGGCCAAGGTACATCGGTTCGCCAGAGCCCACCTCCGGAGGCAGAATAGCCGTATGAAGACGCGATACGATGTCCGCAGAACCGAACCGGCGTACGAAACAGGTGACCGAGTATGGCTATACAACCCTGCCAAGACTCCAGGGCTTTCACCAAAGCTGCAATCGCTGTGGGAAGGACCGTACACCATAGTGACCAAACTGAGTGACGTAGTGTATCGTATACGCAGAGAATTCGACGGCTCAAACCGATTAATGGTGGTGCACCTTGATAGACTGGCAAGGTATAAGGCCGTCGAATATTGACTGTTGTAATTGTATCCGTAATCTTAACTGTAGTTATAACTAAGTGCAACTATAATTTTAAGTGTAACTGTTTATAATTTTGTTTTACTGTAACTTTAACTTGTATAATTAATGGGTCGATCGGGACGATCTCTCTTAAGAAGGGAGTTATGTAAAGTTATGAAGAGAGACGCCCGTAGACCGATGACGTCATGGTGACGCCGACCAATGGTGGAGTCGGGCGTTGCGGCCAATGGCTGCGCCAATGATAATACGTGTATGCGCTGAGCGCTCTATGATATAAGAACGGTACGCTCTCGATCGGTGGCATTCGGATCCTGACCTCCACCGGACGAGCAGCAATAAAGACTTGGAACCTGCCTGTGTGTTTTCTTGTACCTCGACCTGACTCCACTTACCTCTGAATACTCTTCAATATCATTTACATAGCTAGTTCGCGGCTTGTACTTGTATGTAGGTATTATACGTTGTATATGATAATAATTTTCTAACAATTAATAATATTAACTAATTTGAATTATATTTTTTACTCTACGTTACTTTACGAGTTCGAACTAAATTTTAAGAGGTTTAAAACAAAATTTTAACAGTAAACACGCTGACAGTGACAGTTCACGCGCATGCGCAGAAGGCTTTGCGCCTGTCGCAGATATAATACCTGCAAATAGCCAATAATTTGCAGATATAGTACCTGCAAATAGCCACAACGTATATTCTCCTTTTACTCCTTTTACATTTTATTATGTATATCAGCGTTTCCCAACCTTTTTTGACTCGCGTACCACTTAGTAGTACATAGCGCTAAAGTGTACCATCATATAAAAATGATTGTATTTCATGAAATTTGTTTTTGCAAGTGTAATTATTATATATATATATGTAGTATTTGCATGGTAAGGAATGTCAATACAGGATACACACAATATGTAGATTTGTTTTGGTAAGAAATTTTATGGAAAAAAAATTTTGCTGAGTTAAAATTATAATATGCTCAAAGTTTAATGTATTTATCTACTATCTTTTCATACTTCTATTATTGATAGTAAAAATATTATTGATTGTTTTAATAAAAGCACAAAATTACAAAGTACATATAATATGTTTTCTTTTCATTAAATCTCCTTACAAAATAAATTTATTGAGATCCATGTACTTGGTTTTTTAAATTTGGTTCAAATGATGCGAGATTTACCCTTAAGTCTGGAGCTGGATTCAATCAATTTCTATATTTGTCTTATTAAAATAGTTCAGTGCTAGTAAACGGCGACAGAAATTTAAGCGCTATATCATAAAGCTGTTCATATTCTTCACTAATACCTAGCCAAAAATTAATAACCTTATTTATTTCGAAGTTCCCAAACAAAGATACAAACTTAGAAAGTCTCTTTCGAAATTATATATTAGATATAAAAAATATTTCTATTTTTATGATTCATTCATTATGATCATTCATTCCGGCATGTCCGCCATTACTGATTTTTTTTCACTTACCACAAGATGGGAAACGCTTATCTATATGATCACAATAAGCTATAGCGACAAGCCGTATAAAGAAAGGTATAGACGATATACATAGGTGTATTTACAATAACTTGCTAATATTAAAATACAAAGAACCGAAAACTGGAAATGAACCGATATATTTTTTTTACCGAACCGAAATGAAAAAAATAACGGTTCGGGTCCCTGATAACAAGCAATATTCGAAGTGTAAGATTGCCAACAACAGGGACTCGAGGTTTAGTAATATTTTTTAATTTCCAGTTTTACTTGTAATTTCTCTAGGATTAGGGAATGTGATATTTCGGATGTAAGAGAAGTTCATATATAATCACGCTTTAACTCACATCCACAAATATTAAGATTTTAGTAAAATTATTTTATTAAAATTTATTTTTTTAAATATTTAGATTTTAGTGACGTGTACGAGGTCGCTTTGTGCGGAATAATCACCGAACCATGTAAAGTACCTGCCCATGTGTGTGCTGTATTATGTAAATATGTATGTATAGGAATTTTGAGGAATTGAAGTTCTAACAAGGGAAAAAATTAAAATGGGTTATGAAAAAAATATATTAACACAAAATATTACACATGAAGAGTATTTATTCATAATTTTTATACTCAAACATATACAAAAATTTTCATTAAATTACATTATTAATAATCTAAAAAAAATCAGAATCTTTATTAAAATTTATTATTGAGCTCTGAATACCAATCTACAATAGAACAATCATTCCACATGTAAACACCTCTGTATTCCTTTTTATTATCCTTATCATCACCGATGGCCAGGCACAGTGGACCCTTTGCTCCTTCTTCGATAGTCAGCGGACCTTTGTGAGATGACATGTCGGTATCTACGTAACCAGGATGAACGCAATTCACAAAAATACCTTTTGGACCATACTCTCTATCTTGAATGAAAGTCAGAGCACTAACACCCACTTTCGATACAGCATAAGCGGAAGTTCCCCATCCATCAGCTACGTTTGTACCCTTTTTAGCAGATTCTATAAATTGTTGCATCAAATTTGTCAAGCCTGGCTCAATAAGGGTTTTGTCAGACAGTTTATTTCTTAGATCATCACTCGGTATAAGATACAAATGTCCCAGCATGCTTGATAGATTTACAACTTTTGCACCAGGTTTCAATATCGGGAAAAGAATTTTGCAAGTTGACACCAGTGAAAGATAATTGACAAAAATTGTCTTTTCTGCTTGTACACCGAATGATTCTGGTGCGTCGTTTTTAAAAGCTATTGCTGCATTGTTAATAAGAATATCTATTCCTCCGTATTTTTCTTTGACGTGATCTCGAATTCGTTTGATGCTTTCTTCGTCAGTTATATCCAATTGATGAAAAATTGGCGATAATCCCAGCTTATTTAATTCAGCTACGGCACGCTTTCCTCTGGTCTCATCTCTTGCTGTTAGATACACGTCGCCTTCTTGCCAACGCTCGCATAACCCCTTCACTATGGCAAAACCTATGCCTTTATTAGCACCAGTTACGATAGCGACTTTCTTGTTTTCCGACATGTTCATAGAAGTATATAATCTAAAGAGTTATCTGAAATATTTAAAATTGCATTTAGGTACATATAAATTGAGACATTTTGAAAATTATTTGTTGCAGCAATCATTTAATTTTGTAATTAACAAGATGAATGTTCTAACCGTTCAAGTATATGGTTTTTAAAATACTATGAGTAATTCAGATACGTATAATTAGATTGATAATGGAAACGATAGCGAACCAACCAGTATAGTCTTGTCACTACACATTATCACGATAAGAAAAGCAAATATCACACTAATTGAAAGATAAGTTTGAAAAAAATCAGACGTGTATAAAATAATTGATTGGTAAGAAATAAATATATAATATTACTGTATATATACATAAATATATTAAATCATTTTTAAAGCAAAGTTAAAAAAAATACCTGGTGGTAAATAATAAAATTCAGAAGGTACATACTTCAAAGGATTTTAAAATAATTTAAATATTATATTTACGGAAGAATCGATTTTTTTCTGGTAGAAATTGTAAGAAAAGAACGAATAACTATAGACGATTAATAATAATATTATTTGTTTTATATTTAATTAAATTATTACATAAGTACGCGCATACATACATATGTATGTAGGTACATACCCAATATACTGATGCTAAACGCAAAGACTTCACTGGTTGACTGATAAGTTATATACAGAAATACGCTTTTTATCATACACTGAAAGTGTATCACAACAATATATGTATGAATATGTTGTGTGGTTCTAAAATGTATTCCCGATAGAATATTATTACTTATATTAAAATTAGAATCTACTAAAATTAAAAATATATAAAATGTATACTTAATTAATATGTCAATCTTCATAAAAATAAATATATTTATACATAATAATAATTAAATATATAATTGTATTAAGTTATTTACTTAAGCCAACTGGGTATGAATTTGTGGTAAACGGATTATTGCGCAAATTGCGATCGCCCGCACGATAATCGTTGCCACAAAAATCGCGAATATGGAATATCTGGCACTCTAGTTCTCGTTAGTATAATATTTTGCGTGGCTAGCTTTCGATTAATGGAGTTTTTGGGTGCCAGATGTTCCGTGATCGAGATTTTAGTGACGTGCGCGAGATCGGTTTTAGCGGAATAATCACCGAACCGAATTTTTATGCTATATGTTACAGTCAAAGTGTATTTTCAGTTGTAATATATTCTAACTAACGTTTTAGGTCATTCATAATCGAATACAACTAAACTACTAAATTATAACTCTACAAGTACAAATACATTTTTTAACAATATTCACCGGTTGTAATATAACAATTGAGTTTTGACAGTTTCAATGCTTTTTACGAATGCTTCAGAATTCAATTATACGTTAATATTTGCTAGGTAATACGAATTATGGCAATGGGTATCGTATTATGATAACACTTAGAAAGCATTAAAAATTCAAATTACTAGTCGGGTCACGTTTCTCGAAAATCTAACCTCTCCATCTAACCTGATACCAAATTATAGTTGAAATGTATTTTCAGTTGTAATATATTTTGACCAGTTGTAATGTAATTAACTACATGAATCAAATTACGTTGGTTAGACGAAATATATTTCAACTGTAAGATACACCTAAATTGTAACATATACATAAGTGGCATTCGGTAAAATTCTCTCTCTTTTTGTCGTACAGCCTTACTTAATATGCACGGGCAGGATACAAGAGGAACAGCCTGTTCCTTTTGTATCCTACTCGCGCACATTAAGTAAGGCTGTACGACAAAAAGAGAGAGAATTTTACCGCACGCCACTGATACATACATATGTATACACCACATCTATAGTCAGGGAGGCTGTGGGGCTCCAGATCACCCTTAAATTAAAAAAATAATACATATATTTTTTTTTTGAAAAACATATTTTTTTTTAAAACCTCTTCAGGTTGGTTCACTTGTGTTTCCGCACAATACACATAATACTATGTATTATGTATGTAGATACTTAAAAAGCTAATTTGAGAAACACAGAAAAGGATGCGGTACCTATGTATGTACATAACATATGTATGTAGATAAGTACAAAATACCACAAAATAATACATTGTGGTGAATTGTTTTGTTCGGAAAAACAGAAATACGCGTTGTTTACTTACAAGGGAAAATATATTTTTTTGTAACGCCTGTATCCATACACAGAATGTTGAAAATATGTGGATGCGCATGAAAAGGAAATCAAGGAGACAATTGGGCATCTTTCGTGCATTAAATTTTATTTTTCACACGAGATTGTGTATCAGAATAATTTACGTTCTTAGGAACTTCATGATCAATATAATCGAAGTTTCAGAATAAATGTACGTTTTGTAAATATTTCTCATTCTCATTGAATTATTGACATATTCTTATAGTAGCCTGCATTAAATATCGATCGATTTATGTCAATAAGCCAACGCTACCAGCTTAAAACCGTAAAATAATAGCCGACACTAAAACTGAAAGATTGATTATTCCACAGCGATGACGGTGGAACGAAGTGCTAAACGGATTATTTAGCACATAATGATCGCGCACAGGACAATGGTTTCCACGAAAACCACAAATACGGAATATCTGGCGCTCGAGTTCTCGTGATCGAGATTTTAGTTAGATTAATCACCGAACCAACGGAGTATACATACCTATCTAGGGAGTGGCGTAGCGAGGATAAAGGCACAAACACACTTCTCCTACATTTCTTCCAATATGGGAATTAATGTTATCAATCACTCAAACCTTTGTCAATACAAGGATTTGTATTTGATCTGGGTACCATATAGGGTTACCAAATATTCGCCAACTTATTCCAAGTAGCTTTGAATTATTTAGATTCCGTTTTAGAAGCTTTAAGATATTATTGAAATTTTAAGAGAATCCTAATTTGGAACATTAAATAAATCTAATATGCTGTAAATTGAAAATACAAATAATTAATTCGTATGAAAAGTATTCAAATACACCGATTTGAGATTCTGAGGGCCATAGCATATATTATTCGTGCTAAATACTTTTTCTACATGTGCAAAGCTATCTAAAAAAAACACGTAATACGTGCCTCTCTGTGAGTCTGCGCCCTAAATCACGTGAGGAAAATATTTTTCTTGCCCTCTAAGAACACATATTACACATAATATACGCTAACGATATCCAATTGGTTTGATGATGTACTCTTTAGAATTTCTGTATTTTATTTATTCGTGTTGTTTCCAAGCGTTCGCACACAAAATTTATATATATAGAAAATATTGTCTTAAATGCAATTTCCGGGAAGTGAACCCAAGTTACTACAAATTATGATGGTTTGATATTTTGTGGTAAAAATAGGGTGGCCATTTCTTCCAAAAAAATTTTTCTAAATACTTCAATTATTTAAAACGAAGATTAAAAAATCATGGACGCACATTTATGAAAAAATGAATTCATTTTCTTGAATGCTCTTATAAACTTCTACACAAGACTGATTTAAGTTATTAGTTAAGTGATTAGCAAAATTTTAAGACTTCAACATTCAATTTTGTTTTATCACTGGACTACATATATATTGTTCATTAAAGTAAAAAATCCGTCGGCTGGTGCATTTGTTCCCGATAAACGGAAACAAAACTCGACTAATTTGCCAATATTTTTGTGGGAGACATCATTTTCGCCAATGAATTTATATATTTATCCATCTATTAGATAAAAAATTCTATTACATAAAAAAGTATACTGGTTTTATCTCACGACTTACCAGGAAATATACCCAAAAAAACCAGTACGCCTTGGTAAAATCAGTACGAATAGTCACCTTAGGTAAACATAAATAAAAAATAAAAAATTGTTTTTACAACGTAGAATAATAATAATCAAAGACGATGGGCCCGGGGTATCGATACGCTTGTTACGCCACTGCGCCTAGATATATCGCGATAAATTGCACGAGTCCGTGAATATAACCGGTGGCCCTTAGGGCATCTTGATTTTGGACGGCACATTGATATTATTTGCTCGAGAGCTCTTAAAATGTTGGGTTTCATAATTCGTGCAAATAAACCTTTTCAGAGTGCCTTGGTTCTCCGTATACTTTATAATTCAGTTGTACGAAGCATTCTCGAGTTCTCATCCATTATATGGAGCCCTAGTGATAGGATCCATTGTTTGAGAAGTGCAGAAAAGGTTCCTCAGATATGCTTACTTGGTTCTTTATGGTCGCTATCCCTGGCTCTATCCAAGTGCCTATTTACAGGGAGCACTGGGTTATAATTCCCTTGAGTTGCGGCGTACAGTATATCTGGGGAAGCATTTTTATAAATTATAGCTTGGATTGGTGTGCAATCCTCAAATTCTTGCTGAATTGAAATTCAATGTTCCCAGCAAACTCCGAAATAATAGATACCGAGATTTATTCTCCTCACCTGATGTACGTACCAATTTAGTGGTTTCGTCCCCTGTCACCAGGGGCATCAAGCTCCTCAACCGGATTTTTATTGGGTTGGATTTGTTCCATCTAAAATATACTGATCTGGTTGAGGGATTGTTTAGTTTGGGATCATCGGCTTTCATCGGCTCCTCCCACGAATCTCACGCATGTCCCGTAAACCGTCTACCCCCACTCCTAATTTTAATGCTTTGGTACGAGTTAATTTTTACAAGGCTCTTCTATATTTTAGGAGTCTTCATCAACTCGGAGTCTGTGGACCCGCATATGCTTCGGTGATTATTGGTCACAAAGCGCTCGTGCAAAAGTCACTAAAATCTCTATAACGGAACATTTGGCAGCCGAAAAGTCCATCATACTAACGATAACTATCATACTAACGAGAAATTGAGTGCCAAATATTGGGTATTCGCGATTTTCATGGCAAAAATTGTCTTTGTGACCACCGCAATGTGACTAATAATCCAATTACCCCCACATATGACAGTGGGAAAGTGTGCGTGGCGAAAAGGCGCAGAGACGCTGATCGGCGTCAGAAGTCGGGAGCCGGGGCATGGCCGTCTGCGGGGCGATTAGAGCGACGCGAAAAAATAAAAGTGATTAGCGCTGCCAACCGCGCAGCGAAATAAAGCGGCTGGGCCGGCGGGCGCGCGCCCCGCCGCCCGCCATGAACAACTACGAGGAGCGCGGAGTGCCAGGCGTCGCCGGGGTCACGGGAGTCACAGGAGTGACTGGAGTCGGAGTCGGTGTGGGAGTCGGAGTCGGAGTCGGAGTCGGAGTGCCCCACAAGCGAGTGCGCATGGAAGCCGACCCGGGCGCGCCCCCCGCCGTCGTGCAGGGCAACGGGCTTCCGCTCGCCTACATGGGTATGGCCATGGGAATGGGAATGGGGATGGGTACGCTCGCATTAGCATTAGCATTAGCATTAGCATTCATCTTCATCTTCATCTTCATACACTCGCACTCACTCACCCTCTCCCCCTCTCCCCGTCCCCCTCGACGCCAGCTCGTTGACATTCCCGCCCCGCCCCCTCCAAATCGTTCGCGTTGTTTGTTTTGTTCCGTCGACTAGTGTTCTTACGCGCGCTTCCTACCAACCATATAAACATAACCATATTCATGCCTGTATACGATTATGACTGTTATGACACATGCGCTTCTATTAGGCGCTCGTATCAAATTCGCTTGCGCGCTACTTTACGTTTGTGTGTTCGTTCAAAATTTCAATATACTATGAAGCAATCTCGAAACTATAAATATGTTATTTTTATATTGTTTTCGTCGCAGTTTTGCCTAATGGAACTAAATGGAATAAAAGTTTGTACAATTTTAATTCTATTGAAAATGGATCGTCGCGTCAAATTAAGGCGAATTATACCATTCGTACTGTTTTTACCAGTACAGTATTGGTTTTTTGAGTGTCGTGATGTAAAGCCAGTACAATTTTGTATCTAATAGATGAATTTAAATATACAAATCCTTTGGCGAAAATGACGTCTCCTACAAAAATATTGCCAAATTAGTCTTTGTTTACCAGAAACATATGCATCTGCCGAAGGACTTTTTTCTTTGATGTACATACAATATGCTCACTGATAAAACGCAATATTAAATGTTTAAAATGTTTGCTAGTCGATAAGAATAATTTAAAACCAGTTCTGTGTAGAATTCTATAAGAGCATTTAAAGAAAATTAATTCTTTCTTATTTAGGAAAAAAAAAATTTTTTTGATAAAATGTCTTGGTTTTTTTTCGCCTTATTCAAACAAGCACATTCAAAATACAAATTATGAAATATAACTTTAAAATATTTTAATTATAAAACAATTTAATTGAATTTCAATGTGAAATGTTCACAGCATCATTCTATTCTTACTTTGAAATTTTACTGACGAAAATACCAGGGCTTTGGAGTCGGAATCGTAAAAAATAAAATTTTTCGCATTTATTTATTTGTGTATGAAATTCATACACATATGTACACTATTGGTGTACTTACTTTTAATTTATACCCATTTCATTACCAATAATTCAATAAGTTGGGTTGCATTTCAATTTTTAACGATTTTGAAATTTTTTGTATTTTTACTAACAATTTTATACGTTGGTAAAAAAAGTAAATTTTACTAAAATCGTAAAAAGTTAATAAATTTTGACCTGACTCCAAAGCCCTAGAAAATACATTAAGCCAATAAGGAAAGATAACTAAAACATACATAATTTGTGTAATAGAATCTCTTTGTGAATATTTTTTGAATTATATAAAATCATTCGAAAATTTCATCCTTTGTGAAATTTTTATCCCTTTTCTTTTTTTTTAATTTAGTCTGTTTTGAAAATCGTGACGGCAATACTTTATGAGCTCATTTGAAAACTAGCCAATATCATCATCATTTACCAGCCATTGACTATCCACTGCTGGATGAAGGCCTCGAATACGTTTCCATTCATTCGTTTCTGTTTTGCTCAACTCTCATCCCATCTCACCCCATACATTTTTCTAATTTCTTCCCCTCCATCATTCCTTTATCCTTTAACATTCTCTAGGGGAAGCATTCCAGCACTTATTTCGTCCATTCTTCTGGCTACTTGATCCGCTCGTTGCCGTTGCAACTACACAATGAACGATGTTCATTCGCCCAAATGCACTCCATCCTAATTTCACACGTCTCTTTATTTCCTTTTCTTTGCTACCGGGCGTGTCTATAATTCCAGTGGGCCTGGTTTCACCAATTCTCGTTAAATGAACTCGTCTTGAATATAATTTGTCGTCAATTTTGAATAAGATTTACAATGTTTATTACAGCTACATGTGTATGTTTGTTAACCAAAACCTTTTAAATTGAAAAATCATGGTTGATCATTTTAATAATAATACAATTATTTTTATTTATTTTTTAATTAATACCAGGAAGGCTTAACAGGTAACCCCGATGCGCCTTCCTGGCCAGAAACATTGTACATTTGATAAAAGTATTATTATACAAAGTAAACTCATATTCTAAATATAATAAATATTTTTATTTTATTTATTGAAAAATCAACAGACAACAGGATGTACATAGATATGTATAAAAAACAAATAGTAAATATATAATATATGTAACATCCGAGTCCAATAACAGATTTTTACAAAGATTATAAAAAAAATGAAAAAGATAAATATAAGGAAAACAAATGAAAAAGAAAAGAATAAAGGCTATAACATGAAAAAATATGTAGAACATCGCATAATTAAACTATAGTATTAAAATATTGGAAAAAGGTTATAAAATAGAATATAAGAAGAAATTGAAATTTACAAATATAAAACAAATGAAAAAGGTAAATACAAAATAAACAAATGAAAAGGAAAAGAATGAAAGCTATAACATGATTAAATAGCACATTACATAACTAAACTAAAGTATAAAGATATTGGAAAAAGGTTATAAAATAGAATAGGAGAAGAAATGAATCAATCGGTCACCATATATTATAAATCGCCACGCGTTTTTAGAATCGATGATCCTAGTACCAGGCCGACGAGACAAGCATAGAAACGGAGAGTTTATTTAACGAGAATTGATGTTTCGCAGGGGACCCCTATAATTCGCCCTTAATATATAAATACACCGTTTCATCATCTGAAATTATGAACCTGTTGTTTAAATATTAAAAGACTATTATTAACATAAGCCTCATATAAAGAGAAAAAAAAACTTGTTGAAATATTGAAGATTTTAAAAGCATCGTTTGGTATTGTAAAGAAAAGGAAGATGAAGTTGCATACACAAATTTATCCACATCTCGAATTTGTACAGTTGAAATGAAATCCCTCGCAATTGATTGATTGTGTGTGTATTTTCTTGCCACTTTGCAGACAATGGACATCAGATATCGTACCAACCGTACGCTGGATCGTACAACACCCACTATTCGCCTGCAGAGGTGACCTTCGGCGGATACGGTCCCGGCGGAGATCTGGCCGGATACGCGTCTCGCAGCCTAGCGTACGCTCCGCCCGCTCACCAGGCTTACCCTCCTCCGCCTCAAACTTCCGCTGCTGCTTTCGTGCAGCAGCAGCAACAGCAAATGCTCCATTCGGGGATGCCCACGTACGAGCAGCAGCATCACCCTCACGCCCAACACGCCGCCCACAAACCCGCATGGCCTCAGCCCATCATGCAACCTTTGCAGGTTACTTTTCCTAACAGTTTTCCGGATCCAGGGCTGACTCAACTCGGGGTATAGTACACGTTTATAAACACGGCACAGCAATGTGCGAATCATTTTTTAATTTATTTTTCAATTAATCTGTAGTACGTCTGATCACGTGTTGGTTTGACACAGCATGCTCGGTCTGTCGCATACATGGGTAGCGATATAATATCGGCTAACATGAGCACGACAGTGGCTATTGTTAATAATTGACGGTCAATGTTTTGTTTTGATTATTTTCACGTGTTCTTTTCAGGTGTCCAATGACCAAGTGATCAAAACGGAACCGAAAGTGAAACAAGAAATCAAAACTGAACCTTTAGTAAGCATCGAGCCGCCCGGTCCATCTGTTATCGCTATGCACACGTCTGCTGAATCCCACTCGGTAATGACGATAACTATTTTCACTGAAACAAATATTATGAATGTTACGTGTTATTTAATTTTAGGTCATTGATGCATCCGTCACCAATTCACTCAACGACGATCCACCTAAGATTAAAATCAAAACTGACCTTTTTAAAGAAGCGGAGGCTTCGAATCAAATCCGGAGAGGGGTCATTACCGAAAGTGGCGAAATAGAAAAGGCACCCGGGAGTAGTGAGTTTAATTTATCTATTTTTATTATACACATAGCATCAAGGCAGCAATGTTTTAAAATAGTGTTTTACTCTTCACTAACAAAATGGAATATTGAGAATTATCGAATACAGTAGAACCTCGATTTTCCGGACTAATCGGGGATGAAGGTAGTCCGGATAATCGAAAAAATCACAATTGACAGGGAAGACGAGTACGAATAATTTTTATTTGTCTACATTTACATTCAGTCAGCAGTATAGCTCAGTGGTTGCGTTTGTGTTTAGCACCAAGAGATTATTGGGTTCGATCCCGGTCTAATCTTTAATATACTGCTGGTTAGATTTGGATGTTTGTGAGTCCAGGTCGATCGTTTCTTATCAGAGTTTGCCAATTTTATCGGATCATTGTTAAAACGGTTCCTTAAAATTGGCACAAATCTTGTATGTACAATTTGTAAAAAAGTTATGTACAAATCTAAAAATACAGTGATTTACATATGTAATAAAAATGTTGCATTGTTTGTAATTTATTGTTCAGGAAGGCACATTGGGGTCTTCCTGTCAAGCCTTTCTGGTATATATCTATGTAAAAAATAAAATAATATTTACATACATGAAGATCGATATTAAATTATTCTTTATTAAGTAATTCAATTATGGAGTTTTGCTTAAAGTTAGCTATTCTTTTTGAAGCTACCAATCCGCGAATACTTTTAAGACACATAAGTTGTCTCGAGCTAAATTATTCTTGGCTCTCAAACTTCATGGCATCATCTAAGCACTGAAAAGCTTCAGAATGTGTAGGACCGATATCCCCCTCGCGAATTTCCACATTGTCTTCTTCATCTTTTTCCACTGAGGTAGATTTGTACCCTGGTGCAGTAGTTTCACGTCCTGATGCTAGAGATTTGTTGGGTAGTTTCTTCCAATTTAAACCGGTCTCTTCAGCATTGTAAATTAACTCTTCTTCGAATCCTTTTTTCTCCACAAACATCTTTAATGTGTCAATGAAAGTGTTTGCTAAAGGTATATCAGCAGAAAGATTTTCCCCACGAATTTCTAGTTATTTGATACCCTTTGGATTTTTCGAGCCAACTCGAACTTGCTTTGATGGTGCAATCTCCATTTAATCTTGTATTAAAAAAAAAAAATACTGTTTTTTCACGCAATAATGGACCATATATTGGCTGTCCAGACGATCATCTTTGAATGAGCCACATAAAAATACACTCTTCGACTTCTTCATTTTGAAGACAACAAACAGAAATTGAATTTTGAAGACAATGGATTCATTTCTCCATATAATTTTCGAATTTTTATGTTATGCATTTATGATTCATGCTCCATCACAAACGTAAACATTTGAAAGCAATTCCAATTCGTCACATGCGAAGCAGCAAAATCGTAAAATTTGTGTTTGTTTTTAACAATTCGGATAATCGAGGTTCTACTGTATGTAATTGTTTTTAAATTTGAATGTATGTAAATGACACCTCAAAGTAAAATCCAATGGTTAAAGCTAGTTCTAATTGTGCGCACATTTGTTTTTCAGATGCTGAAATGCAAATTAGACAGTCTAATTTAACCGAAGTTGGACGCGATGGAGTTAATAAAAGTAACGAAATTGCAGCCATCAATAAAGGTCAGAATTATAGTCAGTAATACAAACATTCCAGGTTTAATTCGTGTCAACTCGTGAAATATTGATCGCAATACAATTTTATTTCAGTGTGTGTATTAAAGCAAGGCTTTATTATCATGCATATTTGAGATTTCAAGTACGTTTTTATTTATGTGCTATTTCAGATATAGTTTCCGACCCGAATTTAGACATGCTGGGTGGTGTTTGCATGGTGGGAGATGTCGAAGGTGGAAAATCTCGAATATCGGACAGTGGAAACAGCACCGATAGCGCAAATAAAAATAAATTTCAAGGGTTAGTTATTGTTTCTTTTTGGCGTTTTGAATTGTCCATCAGCGATGGATTGATAATTGACCGGTTGATTCCATTGCCCGAGGGCGCAAATATGTTGGAAATGTATGGGATAGGATTGTAACAGCCTAGAAGTGTTTTATCAAGTGATCAATCCAATTCTCTGGACATTTATATGTACTCGAAAGCTGATGCTTAATCAGAAATGGTTCCTTCTTACAAATAGCCTGTTTGCTTGCTCCAACATATTTGTACCCTTGTTCGAATTGACTTCAGCATATTAGGGAAATTTAATTTTAAACTTCACTTGGAATTAGCCGGTTAATTAGAATAATGATTGTTTGATTTGATATACATATAAATAAGCTATGGTTCAATTAATGACCATCTGTTGGCTTTTTATACTATATTTAATTTTTGTATGCATCTGAAAGAAATATTTAAATTAACTGAATTTTAGTTTGTGCTTATTTAATTAATTCTATATAATTATGTTTATTTAGCTTATATAACATGCTCATTATAATATGTATATTGCTCTCTAGTTTTACACAAACAATGCTTTGAAATTCGTTATAAGATTTGACACTTTTAACGATATTGCAATCAAATAATAGTGTGCAGAATTGTTTATTACTAAAATCCGAGACTAATATAAACTTGATTAATGTCGATAATGAGCATATTTTATTAAAATAATTTTAATTTATAAAAAATACCTTTCGCGTATTGGATCTGAACGATTATTGTGGATAATGTGATTAGTATTTTTCAATGTTTATTTGAATGGTTGTACATTTTTTAGCTTCCTATTGTGATATATTTGGTCATAGCGACGTTTTAGGGATACCTGCTTTGTCGCTATAACCTAATATGATATAAAAAAAAAACAGAATTTTCCTTTAGATCCAATATAATAAGTATTAGTAAATTTTTGATTTGACTAGAATTCAATATTTTGGGCATTTGATTTTTTTTTATTTAAATTTTTTTTAACTTATTAAATTAAATTGGTTTTTTATTTCTATGCTGCTATGAAAATCCTGATGAAGCTGAGCCCAGGCTTCTTAACTTGATTTGCTCAAGTTATCACATAAGTAAGCTTCTTTCTATTATATATAGTTATTTATATTTTCAAATTGTGTTCAAAATCCTTCAATTTACAAATTTATATATCAGCAAACTTATTTATTTCAAATTATTGTATTTTCCTTTAAATTTATCACCCTTTGATACTAACTCTTTGTGAGCCGTGCTTTGATTTGATTGAACTCTTTTTTTTTTAATATATGATAATCGATAGTGATTATTTAAAATATATGATAATCGCCACTCTCTGTATAGTCCAAACTAGTGATATTTGTAGTAAAGGGGTTGCTGTATATGAAAACATAATTATTCACTTAGAATTATAATGTATCATATATTTTATTGTGATTCATATTTTAGTTTCAGTGCTTCTGAATCCTCTTCATCTAGTTCTGAAGATGAGACGAAGATACCTAATGAGATATATTTCGGAACACCAGACATATCAACGTATCGCCCCAAAATGATGTCCACAACTAGTGCAGTTGTCACTACTACTACTACACCCAAACCGGTATCAGCAGCGATGTCCATCAGTGGAGAAGGCAAGAAAAGGGGTCGTCCAAAAGGATCCTGTAACAAACCTAAACCCCCGGTATTTTTAAGTCCCTTGAAGTTTTTCTTTTACATATATATTGAAATCTATATAGACGTATTTCTTATTAAATGTTTTCGCATTGTAGGTGGGGACACCTGGAGTTCCACGTCCTCAAGTGGGACGACCACGTGGTGCTGGTCACAGTAGTTCTTACATGGCTCATCCTATTAGGCCATTCAAACGAGATTTCTCTGGCATTCGATTTAGAAGGTGTTTAATTGTTCTTTGTTTTAATTATGACTATAATTTATTAATTATAAATTCTTTTCAATGTTTTTTATTTCGATTTGAAGGAGATGGAGTGATGATGGTCTCGATTCATCTCACATACCGAATGAAGTTTATTTTGGTGATGTGCCAGTTTCAATGGAGATACTTTTTAATTATTATGATACAAATTCCGAAAGAGAAAAATTGCACTCTCATCAAAAAATGGTATTTTGAAATTTTGTCAATTGCTTTTTTTATTTGTTATAATTTTAAATTTATATAATGTTTTAAATATCATTTATTTTTACTTTTTAGGCGCAACAGACTCCTGGCAATGTTACTTTGGTTTATTCATCATCAGATAGTTCATCAGATGATTCTTCTGATAGTGATTCAAGTGATACTGAGAATGAACCAGTAGTATGTTTGATAATGAATAAAACAAAAATAAAATACTTGCATTTATTTACTTTCATTTTTTTGAGAAGCATTAGACATTGATATTTGATTTAATATCTTACACGTGTAATTAATACGATTATTTTAATCTTAGGGACTTACACAACCAACCAAAAGAGGTCCAGGTCGACCACGTGGCTCTAAAACAATCAATCGTCGTTCTGATGGACAACAGCTCTCATCCGGAGGCAGTCCTGGTGACAAACCTCCGGGAATCACCGATATGAAAAAGTTCCTCAAGGCAGCTGGAATAGACTATGACTACAATAAGTTGGTTGATGGTAATGAACATTTCAAATTTATTTTAAAATACATATTATCTTACACATTGTCGATATTGGGTTGGTGGTTTAATTTTTAAGGTGCTACGTCTAACAAGGATCGTGTGGCTCGCTTAATGGGGCTTTTGCATGGTAAAGGCTTAGTGGGCCCTCCTTCGATGGAAGCCTGCCGAGCCCTTTATGATGGCCCTCCTCCACGTCGCCGGGGACCAAAACCAGGCACCAAACGAACTCCGAGACCATCTATTTCTCTGTCCACGGAAGCTCCGGAAGTTGAATTAACACCATGTATGCATTGAACAAATGTCGCCAATTGTATGCGTTAAGTTTTTTCTTCATTTAGAATTTTTTACATGGGTGCGTTTTATATTTTTAGCCGTTACCGACGAAGAATCTCGGCGAGTGACCCGTGGCCAAACATCTGGCAAACCTCGCCAGCGCATTGTTATCTCTTCAGATGAAGAAGACTCCCACACTCCCTTAAGCAAATTAAGAACAATGCGTCAATAATGGATTATGTGCAAATTAGAAGTAAATTTTAATGGACATTTTCATTAATTGCCTATTTTTATTTAAAAGAACTAATATATCTAGACATTCACGTATATATAATAAAATTGCTTACAAATGACGAAATGATTGATCCAAAAGTTTAAATATTTTTGTTGATAGTATGTGTTTTAATTCATACAAAACGATCTGATATTATGTAAATCAAATGTAATGACATATTGATTTTTTTTCCTCTTTGACGTGTATATCGGCGTATTGTCTCAAAATAACACATTCTATTGGCGGTCAAAAGTATTTGCTGGTTTTTTGTTATCGTTTTGACTAAACTAAATTCCAACTAACTATTAATACTATATAATAAACACAGTGTACGATATATTTTGCTTCATCTATAAATTTTACAAGTGACGATTGGATCATATTGACACAGTATTTGGAATATATGTATGTCATAATTTTGAATTGTACAAGAAGATTTATATAAAATGCACGCAGGTGTGTATAAGACGTAGTCTATAAAGTTTAATGAAAGATAATAAATAATTACTATGTATATAGCATATTCATCCATCATTACTGTCAAGAAAATTTTAAATCTTGATAAAATCAATCATCCCCACGTTATTACATAAGTCCCCCCCCCCCCCCCCTTATTCGCACACTCTGGTATACATATGTTTATTATTGAACTATTGCAATTGGATTGTCTGTACATACATGAATAATTGGGTTCGCTTGGGAAGTGTAATTTCTTTTTATTATTTTAAGAAATGCTCAATATTCCACCATATATAACCTATTCTAAATTATTTACGCGTGATAAGCGTTAGATAGCTTACATACATAATTAATTTATTTTAATTATAATGTATGTATTTCTGTTTCTGAAACTTCATCTATTTATGTTTGATAGTTGATTTTTTTTTTATTATTTTGTTCAGTGGTGGAAATAATAAAGAAGTTTGAGCACGTGAGTTAATTTGATATTGTTCTTGAATGGTGTATTCCAGTAGAGAGACGTGCAGCTATCCAGAGTCTTTAATATATACAAAATATCATTATCATTTTTGATCTATTATATAAAAATGTCATCCTTCTTCATTTTAATATTATAGTTGTTAAAGAAGTTATATTTTTGTATTCCATAACACATCTAATTTCATACTATTCACATAGATATTAGTATAATACATTACTAATGTATATATATATAAAAGTTTATAGAGGGCACATAAAATTTTAAATATTGTCCTGTTAGTTCATATTGAATAGATGTCTATAAAGAGTATTTTATAGTGATTTGAGTGGTCAACTTTTTTAGAAGTCTTTCTATACATTGATTTTCTTTTTCTATTACTCTGTCTTATTTAAGCGTGTTTTATATTCGAATTATCTTTTAGATGTGTCAAAATATTTCTTTCCATTTTTTCTATTTGATTAATTAAAATATTAAATATTCAGTCAAAATTTTATTGGTACTAAAATTAAAACTTTGTATTGAATCAATCAAATTGTCTATTCATCAAAAACGAAACGCTATTTTGATGGTATTCGGAAAAAATTGACTTTTATCATGTTGAATAAAATACTTTTTTAAAATATATTTACTTTCCTCAAGGAAAAGTTTATAACGATGTTCCTCTGTCAAAATTATATTTAATGTTTCGATCACCGGTAGTAGTACGATAGTTCTAGATTTAATATTAAATTTAATAAGCTATTTTTTTTTATTTGTTTTATTGAATGCCACATTTGTTCAATAAATTTTGCGATATTAAATTTACATGTAATCGTATATTGTAATATTGGGTCACGTTGTATAGTACGTTCAGAAATAGTCATTTTGGTGTAATTTTTGCAGAATTGTTTTGTACGTATGTATAAAATTACAATTTATATGTTCACAATATTATAGTTTGGTCGTGTAAATTTGCTCATCCTATTTCTGAGCGGTCTTTACGTTGACAAGGATACATATCTTCAAATTTGCAAATTGTAAAAAGCATGTATTAAAATTGGACGAGATACGCATCTAATGTTTCACGATTATAATAAAAGCTTTTGACACATTACTCTGTAAAAAGTATTATGCTTGGTGTATTGTATTGAAGCTTGGTTTTCATTATTTGTCATTTTCGAATGATCGATCAACACTAGAGATGGGCTTTTTTTTAGCTCTTAGCTCCGACCGATGTAACCGAGTGCCTGAACGGAAAAATATAATTGTATGCTTATCCGAGATTTCAATGTATGTATGTCACAATTTTCTTTTACCATCGATGGGAAATTTCATTTTGTATTGATTTCTTAGTTTAATGTACAAGACATGAACAAGCTTGCGTGTCGAGAAACATTCATGTTGGATCTTTCAGCGTATTTTAGATGGTTATTGGACCTGGAATTTCTGCCTTACTTCACGCTGTGACACATGCGTCATGTAAATGTTAATATTATATAAGCATTCTTCGATAATATGCGACAACTTCTGCGCTTATTCGGTTTCGATTTGGTTATTGCGATAAAATAAACTAAATTGATTGAAAATCATTTTCGAATTTAGAAATGTGCCACTTTTGCGTCGCTAAGTGGAACGAAAGAGTCTGCTTGTAAAAAATAATTAAAACTAACTACAATAAAAGTAAAGAGATGATCGGTGTCGTCAAATTCTTCAAAATATTGTATAAATTATACTTTCGACATAATTTGTCAGTATGTTTTATCTACTTTTTAAATACAGCTCGTAATGTTATAATAGTAGTTAGCATTTTTTTTTTTATCTTACATAGCATTTAATAGGAAAAGTAAAAAACAAACATTTTGATGTATTTAGAAATCAACATTATTATTATTATATAGCTACTTCATATTATTGGCCATGTTACAATTTAATTATTGTTTATTTAGGAGCTTAGATGTGTATGTTTTTATTTATGCAGCTTTTTCTCTGTCTAACCATAGGTTTTTACATATTCCGGGACAGAGAAAAACACGTAAGATTTATGATTATAAATATTATGTAAATGAGAGTTTATGCATGAGATTCTGGAATTTTCAATGTCCACTTTGAAATGTGGTAGTTACTATTTATATATTCTAAGAAAAGAAACACCATATAATAAAAGCATAAATTATTATCATTATAATTTTATTTTTCGCGATGGATTAATTTAATTAGGATGCCTAACGAGGATATCCAATTTCTAACCCTCATAACCTGCCCCAACCATTACTATTCGACGCTAATCAGAATTTGGTTTGTGTTTACTTTGTTGTAAAATTCTGAAATCTTAAAAATTATCCTCGACATTGTATAACTTTTTATTCCAACTTTGATATTATCGTTTTAACATTTAATTTCCTATGTTTATTTTACCGTAGACCGAGCTATATTTACGAACATCTATATTTAGCCATTTTTTATTCAACTGTAGCAAGATTTTTCAAGTGTCGGTGTTATTATCTAATTCCTGTATTAATTATTTTACCTTTTCGTTGTAAAAAATACATTAGTTTTATATATAAAAAAAAATCATATAAGATTTTCGATCTCAAACTTACATATGATCGATTATGTATGTCAGTTGCCATAAATTATTATTTGTACCGGTGAAATAAAGTATGAATTTTACAATAGTTTTGATCGGTGATTTAAATTTATTATTTAATTCGGCTTTTATGAAAGTTTTGGAATTTTTTTAATAAAGAATTTGCTATTTGTAAATATATGTAAAGCAAAAATAGATGCACTAATTTATAAAGTGATATTTTTTTTGTAAAAATCATATATAATAAATCTTATAACACCGACACTCGGAAGCCTTTGAATTTTAGTGTTGAATTATTTTGTCGCAGTTAATAAATCGTTTTTTTTTTATTATTCGACTATTTTAGACAGAATTTTAGATCCATCATAATAGATTCGTAGGGTTTTTTTAAAACATTTTCATGTGCAGATTTGTATGTATCTTATGTGCAGAGCCGTAGTAAAGTAAAAAAAAATTAATAATTAAAGAAAATTCTTAGTATAATAGATTTAATTATGTAGATGTGGAATTTTAGCCTCAGTCAACACACCGAATTGTATTTGTCGATTTGAACGCGATTACGCGGTATAAATATCCCGTAAACAAACAGTCCAGGTTCAGGGTATCCCGGCGAAGGTTACTGCGACTCTGTATATATGCGATGTATGACACGTGCGTGCAAGACATACTTCTTAATAATATTAGCGAACGATACACACATAAAACACACACGAGAGAATGGCTAAAGACTGTTTTTACGATAGTCTGATATTATTACTGGTGATCTGCATGAACCGCTAGGCAGTGTAATTATAAGTAGGAAAATGTGCTTTGTATTTTAAACATTTTATATTAATGTATATGTAGTTGTGTTTTACCCGTAGTGTTACTTTACATTTGTGGCACACTATATCGGTTATGACTTGAATTAATTTTACGGCGATTGCTTCTATCAAAAATAAAATAACATGTCATTTATTCTTCCAATGTAACAAAAAAAAAGTCATTATTTATTATCAAAAGTAAGTTAATTTGAAAATTTTTCTTTGTAAAATGTGTCTAAGGATAAGTATAATACGTGCGATCAATCCTTTTAATTAAATGTGTTCAGGCAAAAAAAAAAAATAGTAAATAGAGAATATTTGTGATAAAATGTTTACCATTGGTGATATAAATTTATTTTCATCAAATCTTTATATTTTTTAAAAATAAACTTGATAATAACTTTTACGATGATTTCAGTTTGCTGCGCAACTGCATTTCGGTAAATTTCATGTTTACGAATCGATTAAGGTCTGATTTGTAATATTTTAAGCGTTATATTGTATATAGTTGAATGTCATTATGTGTTTATATGAAAATTAATTTGAACGCAGAAATCGGGAAGAATATAATGTTTATGTTTAGATTTCGTTCACCATATATGTGCCACAACAAAACAATAGACATAGTAAGTATAGTGAATAACAAATATACTTAGTTGTCGACTATTCCCAGTAATAAATGATTTTTAAAAAATCAGTAATCATTAAAATAGAAAAATTTGCCATGAAATATGTGACTAGTTTGTAAATGTGAAGAGAAAAAAAACAAGAATACACTGCAACTCTATTGAAGTTATTTTATTTTAGTATAACTTGTGTATAGACATATTCTTATATTGTGCTTAGTGTGTTTGTGATTTGGAAAAAATGTCATGAGAAAAATTTTAATTGATTTTATATGCTGATTTGATTCATTCGATTACACTTGAAAATAATACTAATTGACGAAATGTATTATAATTGTAATTTTACATATCTGATGGCATTTTTATTTCATCCCTCATCATATCCACAAATCCTCCATTCTTTAAATTACATCGACACATCAAACGTATCAGTTACTTTTCTTCCTCTTGGTCTTTTTATTTGTCTCGTCGCTAATTCTTTTCGATCCACTTTCTTCAAATTTTTTAAGGTCTGCGCAGAATAGTACCTGTGAATTAAAAACCGTTGATAAACCACCAATAAACTGACGGGATGTTGCAAAATTCAAAACTTACAGTGTGAGCCCATCCTGCCAAGGGTCCATACATGTCTCTGAAATGGTCACCAATCTCGTTATATACTGCATCCGTGACAGATTTGCGTCCTTTTAGATGCTTCAAGTAAAGATTTGCAGCTATTTGGTAGACGTGAGTATCGACTGGTACGGCTTCCAGATGATTGAGTGACATCAGACAGATACAATCGGCTACCTTTGATAAAAATTAAGGTTAAAATTCGAATTTTATTGTGAGCCTAACATAAAGTGTCGAGTGTTGAATACTTTAGGACCGACTCCGGGAAGTTTTATCAATTCCGACTTTGCTTCTTTGTATGGTTTTTTCATTAATGATTCGAACCATTCATTTTCTCCCCATTCTTGTATTTGAGCGGCTGATTTTTGAATGAACTTTGCTCTGTATCCAAAACCAAGTTCTCGTAAATTACTCTCCACCTATGGTAATATTTTTAGAACATAAATTTCAAAACAAATACAGTGGAAATTATTACATATAATATGTGCATACTTCTACTGAACTTAGACTATCAACAGATGGGAAACTGTAGTATATGATTTCACCATCTTCACAAATCCTTTGTCCATATGTTGAACACAGCTTTTCAATCATTGACGATATTCTAAAAAAAAAGTATACATAGTAAAAATATAATAAATTACTGTAGTATATATAATTTGATTCCGAACAATAAAAACCTTGTGATATGATTATTTTGACTGCAAATAAAAGAAAACAAATTTTCCACTGGTTCTTGAGCTAACATTCTTACACCGTAAAATTTGTCAGCGGCTGCTTTAAATATTGAATCCTTTTTTGACCAATCTTCATAGAGGGATTTGAGATCCACATCCAAGCGAAAATATTTTTTTAATATTGATTCATGACGCTCGTCTTCGGTTTGTGTATTTGGTATGCCAGTTGCATTTCTAGTGACTTTTGAATCTGGTTTGGTAGAATGTACTGAGCCTAAGACTTGATACAGCAATCCATCTTTGGTTTCTTTCAATTTGAAAACGGAACCCCTTACAATACCTGTCCATTCGTCAGATTCTTCCTTGTACTTCCATCTTTAAATGTAATAATCCCGATTTAAGGTAAGAGGGTTTTAATTTCAGTATGTAAATTGTTTACAAACACATTAAGGTTATGTAAAATGTTTATCCAACCTGAAAGACTGTCCACCAGACAGACACAATTTAAGTTGCAGTGGCTGATCCGAGACATTTAATACACGCCAGGGCACAGCCCCTAAATCTACGCCTGCGCCCCTTTTGTCGACACGCTTCATATTGATACCGTCTATACGTACACAAACTCGCGCCAATATTTTGGCCATAATAATCTGAACTTGCATTGTTTTGACATTTAAATGAAATACAAGTAAACAATGAAAAATAATGGCAATTTAAAAAATAATGACAAAGAATGAAAATAAATACGAAAAAAAACACAATCAAATGTTTGAATCTGCTCAACACAACAACTGTCGTGCGTTTAAAAAATGACGCCACCCCTCCCGCCAAAAGTGAGCTTTATGAGAAATTGGGAAGGAATTTGGTTGACTGTGGATGGAAATTAAAGTCTTCGCCCTCGGCGCCCCTTGAACCTTTGTCCTGTAGGCTTCGCTCTCGGCCCCCCTGAACCTTTGTCCTCTAGGGCTTCGCCCTCGGCACCCCCCAGAGCCTTTGCCCTATAAGGCTTCGCCCTCGGCACCTCCTTGAGCCTTTGCCCTGTAGGGCTTCGCCCTCGGCGCCACAAGAGCCTTTGCCTTTTTAGGCTTCGCTCTCAGCCCCCTTGAAGCTTTGTCCTGTAGGGCTTCGCCCTCGGCGCCCCCAGAGCCTTTGACCTGTAGGGCTTCGCCGTCGGCGCCTCCCAGAGCCTTCGCCCTCAGCGCCCCTAAGAGCCTTTACCCTGTAGGGCTTCACCCTCAGCGCCCCCTGAGCCTTTGCCCTGTAGGGCTTCGCCCTCGGTGCCTCCCAGAGCCTTCGCCCTCGGCGCCCCCCAGAGCCATTGCCCTGTAGGGCTTCGCCCTCGGCGCCCCCTGAACCTTTGCCCTCGCCCACGACAATTAATTTCATCGTCTAAAAAAATATAAATTTCCATTAATAATATTAATAAAATTTTTATTAATGTAAATATTTCAAAAAACGAACTCAAAACTAGCACAAAATAAAAGTAAAGTTCTAGCGACCAAAATGCAATGCGAAACTGAAACGAAATGTAATTGGCCATCACGGGTCGAGTGGGGGGTGAATTCGATTGCATATACATTTTACGGGTCTACCTCACGGGCCGGAATGTGAAATTACCGAAAACGCAAATATCGGAAGGCAAAGATCGAAAATCGAAAGATCTTAAGTCAAAAGATCAAAAAAAAGGGTGCATGGTAAACGGTACATACTCACTTAATTTGCGCGAGCAGGATACAACAGGAACAAGAGGAACGGGCTTTTCCTCCCGTATTAATGTGCGCGCGCAGAATAATGGAGGAAAAGCCTGTTCCTCTTGTTCCTGTTGTATCCTGCTCGCGCAAATTAAGTGATTATGTACCGTTTACCATGCACCCTTTTTTTTTTTGATCTTTCGACTTAAGATCTTTCGATTTTCGATCTTTGCCTTCCGATATTTGCGTTTTCGGTAATTTCACATTCCGGCCCTTCACAGAGACCGACATTTTACATACATATGTATGTACATACGTAAGTCTCATGCTAGATCGATTCGACTATAATTAATGCAATAACTTGTGTATGTTTAATTCTGTTAAAAATATATATTTTTTAAATATTCTATTTTCATTAAAATGTTAAATTTTATTAAAATAATTAGTATACATTCATAAGTTTTCGCTATTTTCAAATTTCTTTATTTATTATGCAAAATATATACATTGATTATAATCCTCCAAATCCTTAATTAAAACTCAAACAATTCTGATGAAGATAAAATGATTGATGAGTAATTTATGTACATAAATAAAAAATTTAAACAAATAAAAATGCTTACGGATAAGTACATGTAGTCCTCTCGAAACCTCGTAAACCTTTTCTAACACAAAAAAAAGAATATTCAAATATACATATACATATATCCAAAGTTATTACTAGAGGTAGGCCGGAAGCGTGCCGTCTATTGTTCGATTGTTGTAAATGCTTTGTAAAAAAGGTTCGGCAAACCTTTAACAATGCATTTACAACATTTGAACAATGGACGGCCCCCTCAGGGTCCGGGCTTTAGTTATTACATATTGTTTTTATATATTCAAAGATAAAACACACCTTCCAAATTGACATGACATATAAACGCCATAAGTTCAAGCTCTATATTCATCATCATTTCTTTGCACAATATGTAGAATACACAAACATTCATTACAAAACACTTTTTCATTATAATTTAAATTCAAAACAAATGAATTTATAGTCACAAGTAATAAAATTCCAAACCATTTAACGAGAATATTAAATACGTAAATAAGCGAAGAACGAAACCGTGTCCGATAACTTTCGAGAAAAAACGGAAACTGACACCGCAAAAATTCTACTGGCACCGTTAACACTAGCGATATCTCGATATGTACGAAATTTTCCATACCCAGTTCAGATATAGATATCGCTAGTGTTAACGGTGCCATTGACGACAATAATATCGTATCAAAGGAAACAATATTTCGCAAATATTAATTGAATGGTGTAATATGTACCTGCAGTTGTGAACGCTCGCGTTTCGAATAAAATCAATCGTCGAATTATCACTGTACTGCAATCAGAATTGCATTTAATTCTCCCAAAATACAGTCGAATGCTCGATTCGACTAATGTGTATTATTTTGTCGAGTTATTTCCCGTTTTTTATTCCGATTTCAAACGTTGAAATTCGCGTAAATTTCTGATCACGGGCGACCCTCGTGCGTAAGTTGTGAATTAAATTTAAATAAAATAAATGAGTGATCGACAATTGAAACAAGTGAAGTGGAGTGTTTTTGTGTTGAATTTTAATTAAATGACACATTATTATATAAATATTCATACATACATTATGTGTATATGTATGCATTAAGGTCTGTTCATACCTAGTCAGCACGTACCAACTTCAGCAGGTACTTCAACTTCAGGCCGTACGAAAAGTATTCTTTGGTACATTTTGTATGGGTATATTCATACCAACCGTCACGTTTACGCCACAGCAGGCTTACAGCAGTACCCGACATTTCCTGTTCATATCTTACAGCAACATCCGTCAACGTAGCGTATCCGTTTTTTTGTCTGCCGCTTTGCTGTTTTGGACCAATTATCGATAGTGACAGTTGAAAGCTGTTCAATCTTTCGACATGGTTTTGGCGCAAATATTTAAAAAAAATTTAAATTTTTTACGGAAATATTTAAAAAAAATGTTGTCCATCATCGACAAGCTCCTTATAGTGTCCAAAACTCTCCTTCGGTTTTTCTATTTTTTAACATGGGATGCACATCAAAACGCTTCCGTGCTTTTTTATTGCCTTCTTGAGCTTCTTCTTCCAACAACAGCGCGATTATACATAATTTTTCGTTCGATAAACGTCGAAACATTTTTGCTGACTTGTATTCTGACGTGTATGCATTAATTTATTTATTTATTTATTTATTTAATAGTTTTGGACCATTGTGGCATTACAGGAAGAACCTAATGCGCCACAATGGCCTACATTTGAAAAAGATATAAAAACATGATATAAAAACAAGTAAACTGTAAATAAAGGAAAAAAGCAAAAGCAGAAAACATGGTAAAATAAAATAATAAAAAAAAGTAACAAAAGGAAAATAATACATCATTCAGAGAGAAAAAAAAAATAACAAAAGTGTAAAAATTAAAAATAAAATCCATAAATCCCATTCTTTGTTTACACTGAACAAAATTAAAATAGTATATAAAAATGTACAAAGGAGAAAGAAAAAGTAAAATAAAATAAAACAAAATATGAATAAAAAATAAAATCACAGCGAGGCCCAAATGGAAGAGAGTAGATTAGGATTCCACTCATTCATCACATTCAAATTAAGAAAGTAATGATGAGCACAGGTTACCAGATAAATATGTTAAGATAATATCCGATAATCTACGATCCCCAAGGTGGAAAATATCACATTCAGGGACAGCAGCAACGATTTCATTGAGAAGTCGAATAGCTCTTGGAATAAGAGCCATTCGAAAAAGAACTGTGCGAGCAGCAGGTACAACCATCAAATGATGATGTCTACCACGCACATAATTATTAGGGACATAAAGTCCCAACTGTTTCAGCAACAACGGGCATGACGTATTACCACGCAATAGCTGGAGAACGAAACGAATTAGCGAGAAGTTTCTCCGAAGTTCAAGTGAATTATACCCAAGCATGCCCAAAAGGAAAGGAGTAGGATAGAGATATGGGTAGTACCCATACTCTTTCTTATAAAGAAAACGAAGAAATGCTTTTTGCACTTTTTCTATATATATATTCATATTGCAAGTACTCGACAATACGACGTAAGCAATATTGCGCCGTATCTTTATGGCCTCTAATGTATAAGTAAGCTGATTTTGCCTTGCACTCGACCAAATTGCTGTAAACGTGACGTGACCGCGACGTGTAGGTAGATATGAATAGAAATGTAATAAAATGACATATTTGAAACGGAGTCGTGCAGTGCTGAAGTCGTGCAGTGCTGTTAAGTATGAACAGACCTTTATACGTACATGCATAAATCCCCTTTTTATTCCAATTGAAAACATTTTCGAACTTCGATTTAATTAATAATTTTAATTTTTTTATATGTAGGTAGTAAAAATAGTGTATCGAGTTAATCATTACACATTACATTACATTACAAAAAAATGTTTTCGCAAATGCGAAAGAAGACTTATTTCGTAGTAAAAAAAGCTTGTCTTGATCGAAATAAAATTGAATTCACCTAAAATTGTGTATTATTTTGATTTTTAAATGCTTTTTATTATTACGAAATTATGTTCACAATATATCTTACATATATCTATTTTAATAGCTATTAATCTACTGATCATTTTATATTTTACAATTTTAATTTAATTTGGTTAGTAATCATAGTATTATATTATTCTACTGTTAATTCACCGCGGGAAGGTCTATGAAAACACTGATTGTGTTAGTAAGAGCATCCTTTATTTATGTTCACTTGTTACGATAGTAATTATATGTACAAAGAAGCTCGTTTCTCAGCTTCGGAGCGATGAATTCTTTCTTCTGGAATAGTCAAATGGGACGTTGCCAGAGATTAATTCTGCATGTTTGTACAAGAAACATTTAAGTACATACATATGTATGTTTTTATTTCATATACTTACTTATGTACTGAATAGCCGATTTATAATATAACAATAATTCAGATGTTCAATACAAACATTTTCGTTTTCTCGTGACCGATTTAGGGTGTGACCAGTTTTCTCGTGACCAGCTTTAGTGTGACGGGTGATCACGTGTGACCGATCTAGAGCGACCGGTTCACATTTGACTAGTAGTCCATTTACCGTAGCGGAAACCACGCGTAGTCCTTCTTTTTTTGCTTCAGCTTCCCGCTGTGATCGTAAACAGTAGGTGTTCCCCAAAGAATTCGGGTGTACTTGCACGTGTAGAATGCATATGTTTGAGAGGTTGCACGAGCAGTGCTAGCCTTATACCCAATGGCGCCCTCAGAAATTTTTTTCTAAACACCCTTAGAAAGAAATTATAAAAAATGGATTACTATCCTCCTTTTTCCGTTTCAGGCAGTGTCAGCAAAAGCATAGCAACTCAAATGTTCGGATATAATTCTTGTAAATTTAATGCTCTATAAAATTTAATACAATGAGTAGATTAATTTTACCTTGAACTTTATTTGAAAGAAAAGCTTTTAAATTGATAATTTCATTGATAATAATATCAGATTTTGAATTCACGGTGAGCTTAATTTGAAGATCGGCTCTTTCCAGTAGATTGTTTACAAAATACAAAAAACCCCACATCTTTGAATATTCGTTTAACTGTTCGAATGTAAGATATTTTTTTAGGATCATAATTGCATGTAATCTGTTAGAATCTTCAAGCGATATATTGAAGCTGAAAATAGTGTAAACGATCTTTGGAGAATATCGAAAAAAGTTTGCAATGTTACAGAACATTTCGCAACGTCGTATAGCACAAGATTTAAATTGTAGCTGCCACAGGGAAACGTTTATTATAATACAAACGGGAATGCGCCTTCACCCAATGAATATAATTTTCCGAGTACAAATGCTTGAGTTTAGAAAGTAGAGGCGCCTTTGACGCTCTAATTTTAAAATTTAAAGCGCCTTTATCGCATCAAGCGGCGCCCTAACTTACTTGGCGCCCTTTGGCGTCACCCGACCCAGTCCCCTCCCTAAAACCGGCACTGTGCACGAGTATGCATATCCATATGCAACCGACAAATTTCTCATACATTTCTTAAAATATGGGATTCACCGTTATTGATAACGTTAGGATAGGGAGCGTGCTTTTTCCAGGAATCGGGGCGGTTTGGCTCTATTTACAAAGCTAGAGTGCAAAAAAAAAGGTTCAGCGAACCTTTAACAAAGCAAAGGCGAACAATTGAACAATGAATGGCGCGCTTTGGGTCTACTCACTATTGATCACTGTCAAGCAAGAATAAATACAAGGATAAAATATTACCGAAAACACTCCAGAGGGGGTGATTTTTGGGACTGTGTACCATGTATATGGGCTAGGGGTGCTGCATTTTATCGCATGTTTAAAAGTATCTAAAAGAAAAACAAGTACCACGTCCCACTCAATGTGTTTTCGAGTGCCAGATGTGCGAAATAATCCATTTACCATTTTGAATATTGAATATTTTACACATAAAAATCTTTTGCGATTTTATTTAAGCAAGCAATGCACTAATTAACTAGATATGTTGATAGCTAGGTAGACAATTATTTATTTGTTTTTATTTTTTTGATGTTGTATATTTAAGTTTGTTAAACTGCAGTATTGGTAGCCATGAGTGTCAGTTAAGTCGCACGCGCGAGATGCGGTATGCTCAATTGGTTCTTGGTCCTGCGGGATGTGGAAAGGTTTGAATGCAATTATTTGTCTTGCGTAACAATTGCCCATTATAACAAATTTATGACAAGTCTTACAATTTATCTTTTATATTTTTTTAATAAATGAAACGTTAAAATGTTTTTTTGTATAAAATTGCAGTCGACATATTGTTCAGCTATGGTTAAACATGGCGTAGATTCTAAAAGAACAATAGAGGTCGTAAACCTAGATCCAGCTGCAGAGTATTTCGATTATGAGCCTCTTGTGGATATCAGAGATCTCATACACCTCGACGATGCAATGGAAGACGAAGAACTACAATTTGGGCCCAACGGTGGTCTGATTTTTTGCATAGAGTGAGTTGTCTGCATTCTTGATACTACCCATTACAACATATTGAACGTATTTTCTATTGAAGTATTTTATTCTAGAACTCTACTAGAAAACGCTGATTGGCTCGAGGAAAAATTAGGCGATGTTGATGACGATTATATCTTGTTCGATTGTCCTGGACAGATTGAACTTTATACTCATCTTACGGTTATAAGGAATTTGGTCGAATTGCTTCACCGTTGGAACTTTAGATTAGCTGCCGTCTTCCTTGTTGATTCTCAATTTATGGTAGATGGTGCCAAATTCCTTTCAGGTACTTTCCGTAATATTTAATTATTACTATTACAATAGCCGTTTGTGTATTGTTTAATTATAATTACGAATTATTTAAAATCAGTAGTAAATTGATATTACCTATGATATGCTCAACATCTAGTAATAAAAAAATGATTAATTACAGGTACAATGGCTGCTCTTAGTGTAATGGTAAATTTAGAACTGCCTCATGTTAACATCCTCAGTAAAATGGATCTTTTAAGTAAATCGGCAAAAAATCAAATGGACAGGTACTTATTTTTACAAGGCTTAATACATATGTACATAAGCATTATTTTATATGAATTATTTTTCTAGGTTTTTAGAACCAGATCCTCACAGTCTTTTAGCCGATATGGAACAAACCCATTCAAAGTGGCATGAGAAACATAAAAAACTATCGGAAGCCATCGGCAGATTGATTGAAGATTTCAGCCTCGTCAGATTTTATCCACTCAATCTTCAAGACGACGAGAGTGTAGCAGATATTCTTGTAACGATAGACAATATAATCCAATATGGAGAAGATAGCGACGTCAAAGCTAAAGATATCGACGAACCTGATCCAGATGACGAGGATTGAAAATAAACAAGGTTTTATATATTTTTGTACTGATAAAATATTTTTAATTTTAAAACCATCACTTGTGTTTACAATTATATTAAATTAAATGCTTGTAAAAAAACACTTATTTTCGTTTTGAATTCATTATTTTGTTAAGACTTTTATTTACAACTTAATTAACCGTACAATTTTAGTATAAATATACATATAAACATGTTATGCAATGAACTAGAATATTATACAGAATTTTAGGTAGATTCCGAGGTAGAACTCGGTCCATCGTCTGGTTTACTTTCCAACGAAAATGGTGGAATTCGGCAATCAAAAGTATAACCATCTTCCCTTTCCATTCTAAAAGTCCCCCTGAAATATATCAAAAACGATCATAAATCCACAGAACCCTCAACGCACATACATATATTTACATTACATTTACAATTAAATTACCACATATGGCCGCTGGGAGCCTGTAAGCTCACATGACTACTATATTGAAAAGCAGGCTGCACTCTTGATAATCGCGGTTCCTGTCCGACTACGCCTCGTCCTCTTACAGTCTCCAGTGTACCAGACAATGAGAATATACGCCAGTGTCGTTCCCGAAGTTGCACCCACAGAGGACCCAAATTTTCCAATCGGATACAATATCGCCACTGCATTCAAACATTGACAAAAACATAACATTTAATAACACATTACATTGTATATTTCATTTTTACAAGAGTGCGATTTAACAGTACATTGAGAAAAATACTTTGTATCTTAAAAAAAATGTCTGTGCATTAAACAATCGTATTATTTTCGGTGCATTAAACAATCTCGTATTGTGCATCGAATAAAATATTTTGGCATTATAAAGTGATCATTAAAAAATATGAAACGATCATTCGAAAAAATAGATTTTAGCATTAGAAATGATACAAAAAGTGGCAACATTGCAGTCTTCCACTATTGACAACTGTCAAAAGTGTGTACTTTTGTTAACGTTTTACGTATGAATATGAATAATGATGTCAGGTCGTAGAGTCGAAGCCAAGGTCGCAGGTGTAGGTAAGGTCGCAAGCCGAAGAGTAAAAAAGAAAGAATCCAGTAGAGAGAAGCGTTACACATTTAAGTAGCAAATATTTTTCTCAATGATCAAAACAAAGTTTCTAATGCAATCTGTATCCGTCATTTAGAAATGCACACAAATATTTGGAATGTACAAAAATTTTTTTAAATGCACATTAATTTTTATTATGGAATTCACTATAAAATCAATTTTAGAAAAATTTAAACATTCTTAAGTGCTGTAATATATATTTGGTATCGAATGTTAACATCCCTAAGATATTTCCTTTAACGATGAAATCAAATTTGGGAAATTACTTTACGATAGAGTAATATATTATAGATGATAGATAGATAAATATATTATAGATGTGTGTACATGTGTTTACGATCATTGCATAAAGCCTAATATGTATTTTTATAAACATACTAGGCTTTACATATTTTTTTAAAAGCAAATATTTTTTTCAATGATCAAAGCAAAGTTTCTAATGCAATCTGTATCCGTCATTTAGAAATGCACACAATTTTTTTGTAATGTACAGAAACTTATTTTAATGCACAAATTTTTTTTTAAATACACATTTATTTTATAAAATGGACATTTAAATGGTTCCCTTTTGATAATATATTTACCCAATAGACGGCAGTGGTTTGAGATTCACGACAGCCCATATAAAACGGTATGACAGTTACTCTAACGCCTTCGGTGCTCTCACGATGCACGTCGCTCAGTTCGAGCCATGGATGATTTTTCTTTTGCCATGCTCTGAGCGTTTCTTGTGCCATAAACGGAGGATCTATTGAATAGAAAAAAGTTATATGGTACTCTTAATAATGTACATAAAGTTACATATGTACGTGTGCAATATTTTTACCACTGTCAGGAGAGTGCATGAGAAATTTGTCAAACAATTCATGCTGTACGGGAGCCTTTTCGGAACTTGTGTACGGTATAATATCTTCGTGTGCAACGTAGTCTAGTCCGGGAATAGCGTATAAGCTGCGTGATGATTCTTGACTGCCCAGAAATGTGACGGCTTCTGTTTGAGCACGCTAGAATTTAGGAAATCATTAATTTAACTCGATATTATTGTTATATAATTAAAAATTTTCACATATAAACTTCTATTCACTATTAAAGACTTTTTTCAAATATAGCGAACTCTCGAATTAACGATGGTTGGATCGAATAATACGATTTAATTAGTTAAATAATTATTTCTATAATATTTTTAAACAACAAATGTGTGTTAGATTTTTTCATGATTCAACCATGCAAATCGAGTGCTGTGCCAGGAATATTGCCTTTTTTGATTAATATTAAAACAATTACAAATCAGTATTGGCTAATCAAACTATTCATACACTTTATTGATAGTTTAAGCATCGTTCATGTCATTTTCAATATCTGATTTTATTGTTATGAATTGATTGTTTTAAAACTAAAAATATCTATGAAAAATTCAAAAAATTGGTCTATAAAAATGATATTAGCATTTTATTTGTATGTACAAAAAACTTTTCTGAATCCATATTTCGATTTTTTTAGAATGGGAATGGACAGGAGCGGGGCGCCGCGCTATCATCCAACTGTCAAAAATTATAAATTCACTGATAGGAGTCAAATTACTTCTTTAACCGTCAAAATGACAATTTAAGAATTGCATACACTGCCTAATGCATTAATTCGGCAGCTAACTTGCCCATTTGATGAATAAAGCAACGGGCTTGCACTTTTCATAAATTTTTTTGCCGATTTCACGCAATAGGCAATTTCAAGGATTCGATGTAACATATAATACAGCTATTCTGTGTGTGTGTATCTATGTGCGATAACGCTCTCCGTACTATAATAGTCGTGTCGATTCGACATACACATGTATATACATCACAGTTAAAACACTGCCAACAAAACGTATGAAACAAAAAAACTTCTATATATACTGCTACCAATGTTCCTTCTAGGAAAATAAGTCTCCGAGCATTTAACGCCATTTATTGAAAATTTATTTAATTAATTTTTCGATTAGTGTTTTATATTGTTTAGGTAGTTTTTACCATTTTTTTTCATATTAAACAATTAAATATAAATATTAAATTAAATATATTTAAAAGGTATCTGAAAAAAATACGACCGCGGGCAGGTCAACCAAAGCACCGACACTTAATATGCCATAAACCATGCGATGCTATTGATAAATATAATGTAAGGTAATTTATAGGCGCGCACGCATATTGATAGTAAAACGTCGAGTGCGCTCATATTGTTCTCTCACGTCGAAATAATTAATAAATGTGTGTGGCTTTGTGGATGTGTGTACGCTCCCGCGTAGCGCATCTGACGCTGACGTCACCCGTTCCAACCCACGAACACATGTCAGACGCTCAGGTACTGACTTCCCCGCTTCACCTCAACACGATCTTGATCTTGCATAACATATACTCCTGGTATTCTAAGATTTATTTTTTGAAATCTCAATACTTGTCCATGCACTCGCCACATACATACATCGCGTCCGTTTTTGTATATATTATAGCGAACGAAGTCAGGCGGAACCACTAACATGTTATATAAGAAGTAAAACTAGTCTATTTGAATTCTAGAAATGTGATTTCATCACTTTTACTCTTATGGTAAAATTACATAGCATTTACAGATGTAAAACCTTAAAAGTCGAAATATGAACTAGATCAAAGTTATCAAAACATCAAAGATATTGTTATAGACAGTGCTTGAGATGTAAGAATAAATAATGTTCAAATCCAAACCATACGTAAACACCAAGTCTTCAACAGCATTTGTTAATAAAATTGAATGAGAAAAACAGTAATCTATATAACTAGTAACATTTTTATAATTGTTTCACCATTACTACAATTCTATACACTCAATTATGGATAGCACACATAAAATAAGAGATTTTTAATAGATTAGTTTGCATATTTCAAATGTGTCACATTTTAACTAAACACACAGCGTGCATACAATCGATTACTTAATTAGTCAACACATTCGTGATCAGTGGAAAAAAATATAAATATTTTGCCAAACGCAATCAATTACCTTTTTTTTCCAGTCGGGACGCATGTCAACGGTGGCATGTATGAATAAACAACTTTATTAGATATCAGATTTCAGTCATAATATAATAACTTCATTAAATAACGACTCGTATGATTAGATATATACATTTGAGACATACAATTCAATTTGTTTCGGTCATATAAAAATGTCACTAGTTGTTAGATTGGTCGTTTTAGTACCGCAGCGGGATAACTCGACAGAAACTTACGATAAAAGGTCCATCTCTAGAATCGATCAGGACTTGGTAGAAGGTGTGAGTTCTGCCTTTGACTTCTTTAGCTGCGGATGCGGCGGCGAGTCCATCGGGAGTCTGAGACGTGCCATTCGTAGCACCTCCATCACGACGACGGTCAGCTAAATCTCTATCATACACGCGAGCAGCCCATGGGAATAGAATGACTCCACGGTAGCCGAACACTCGATGGAGAAGCAATTGACCAGTTTCATATTTACCCGATGATTTTGGCGTTTCCAATTTGCCCACCTCGGCAAGTCTGAAAAATGTAAATGATGATTTTTAAAGTAAGAAATAAATGTAAAATCTAAATATTTTATTTTTTGACCAGCCTCAAATTCAGAGATCAACACAGAAGTGGTAAGACAGCAGATAAATGGAAAAATATGAACTTTATAGTTGGAAAGTTTAAGTTTTGTATGTGAAATAAAGAAACTATGATGAAATAAATTGATTTTTATGTATGTACTTTGTACACACATGTAAATACTTTTAGGAACTGCCTATGCAAATTGCAAGATTGTTAAATGTCCAAAAATCATAATTTCACCATAAAGAGTACAGTTGGCCAAAAATATAAATAAAAGCCACCGTAGGAATGTGGTTGGTCTACTTTTAGATGATGACATATAATAGTGGAGAAGCTTCCAAACTAAATATTTGTTTGTGCATAACATGCAAGTAAACAAAGCGGGTGACGAAGTTGGTCGAATGCCAATGAAATATTTACAGATATGTAAGAGAATACGGTGAATTGCTTACCTGGTGTAGGCTGTATAGGCGGCTGCCTGTATTCGAAAGGGGCCGGAAGCGGAAACGAGAGTCCCCTTGAGTATTGAGCAGCCACAGAGGGCGCTCCATCCACGGCACCTCATCCACATCCTCATTCCTCACCTGACACCGTCAAGCATGCCCCAATTCCACAACACAACGCTCCCCCTCCAAATTCCAACCCCTTGCCGCTTATACAACTGACGTTTAAAACAGATCACTTTTGAGACCATTGGCTGAGTAGCCTCGATAATTCGAAATTCCGTAATCGAAAATTGGAATGGCAACAAATTAAATGGCCAGTCTTTTAATAAATTCCGGTATGTATATAAATCAGTTTTCAGCTAGTATTTTACTAAAAAAATGTTCCATTATGAAAATTTCGATAACGGAACATCTGGCACCCAAAAACTCCATCAATAGAAAGCATCAACCCGCGTGAAATATTGTACTAACGAAAACTCAAGTGCAAGATATTCCGTATTTTCAACTTTTGTGGCAACGATTGTCGTGCGCGCGATCGTAATGTGCGAAATAATCCGTTTACCAAATTAAACTTACCATTTAACATTAATACTGAATATTTATGTTTAAATACTGACCTTTTATTATTTATACTGAACGAAGGATCCTGGCCGTTTAATATAAATATTGGCCATTTAACATACATTCTGACCTCTCATATTTAAATACTAACAAAATAATAAAATAAGATCCAATTGGAATATTGATGTGATAATAAGTAATTCGGAAATTTAAATATATTATATTTGTTTGCAATTATTCAAGAGTTTATCACCCATCACCGTATTTTTGTATGTGTTCAATTTATGATTATTAATTATGAACCTTGTACAGTTTACGGTTCGGTGATCACTCCGCACAAAGCGATCTCGCACACGTCACTAAAATCTCGATCACGGAACGTCGAAAGTTATCCACGTGAACGATCGCGCACACGATAATCGTTGCCACGAAAATCGCGAATACGGAATATCTAGCACTCGAGTTCTCGTTAGTATGATTGTTCGCGTGGGAAACTCTCGATGAATAGAATTTTCGGGTGCCAGATTTTAGCGACGTGTGCGAGATCACTTTGTGCGGAATAATCACCGAATCGTGTTAGCTATTTGGATTAAAATAATACACAAACGCTAATTGATCAGTGAATATAAATACCATCGAGGGTATAAAAAATACTAGAATATCACAGGGTTCTTATTTCACTTAAAGGTCTGTTCATACCTATCCAGCACGACCCGTATCCTGCAGGTGTACTGCAAGTGCGGATAGTATTCTTTGGTATATTATATGGACGTATTCATACTCCATTCGCGCATGCGCATTTACGCATTCAGGCGCGTCCATATAGAATGTACTAAAGAATACCGTCCGTACTTGCAGGATTCGGGTCGTGCTGGATAGGTATGAACAGACCTTATAACTTGAATCTAAGTGGCCAATGACTTTACTGCTGACTTTATTTTTAGCATTAAAATTTAATTATTACAGGTAAGTAGTAACTATAATTTATTTTTTCCATTCGTCAATAATACAGCATTAAAATTCTTTGAATACATTAAAATAATTCAAAGTAAGATGATTGGACTATGATATCTATTTCAATTCCGATTCGATTAATGCGATTTAATTTTATTATTACCGTACAAATCGAATATATGACAACATGACAACATTATATAATTCACGGTAAAAGTCGCGATTCCTCAAAATCTTTAAATTTTAGACTTCATACAGATGGGGACGATAAAACGCGTGTGAAGGCTCACAAGGGGAGGATAGGGGAGTTAGATGGGGTGGCTGTTGGTGGTAAAAGGCGGTGAACGTGTCTGGATGCTGTGAGAGATTCAAATAAGACGGCTGGGTAGGGTCAGTCGTAGCTCCCGTAGTCCGTAGCTGAAACAGTAGCTGCATATATCCTCACTAATCCCACTCACCCTCACTCTCACTCTCACTTTCATAATGCTAACAATACCACCCGCCACCCCATAACTAAAAACCCACAACCCACCACCCACCACTCACCACCCTCATACTACACATAATATACAAATAAGAAGAAAATATGTTTCCCATATGAAGTATAATACATCTTATATAAATTAGTTAATTTACTTTGTTATGGCTTTTATATTTCATATTATTGTCATTAAAACATTTTAAATAAAGTTATAATCAAACATTTATCTTTTTTTTTCAACCCAATGTTCAATTAAATAAAGTTTTTACTGTATAATTAATACTGTATTTAAATAAAAGTTTTTAACAATTGTTTATAATAAAATCTTGTATTTAAGGAATTCAGAGCTGTGAATATAAATATACATTTAAATATGCTAAAAGGCTAATATTAAAAAAAAAGTTCTACACTAACATAAAGAGGATATATGTACATGTAGAGAGTATGTATAGAATTGATAACAATTAGTCTGCAGTTACTAGAACATAGATAGCGCTTCAATATATTATTTGCAAAATAGATCTACATATATATCACAGTAGTGATCACCAGCTATTATCTCATGTGGCATTTAGCTTAAATTTGAATGAAATTTCTTCTTTTATTGTCATAAAATGAGAAATTTCCTCATATGACAAATTCTGGGCAACGTTGAGATAAGTGCTCAAATCAATTTAAATGTCAGTATGTTATTATTTAAAATGTAAATATTTTCACAAAGAAACATACAGGACACTATGGACGGCCACATCCTGTGCAGCTGCTAAACATTGGTCTGCTTATCAAAAATTTATATACGCTTCTGTTGAGGCTAGATTGCGGCCAACTTTATTTATGATAAACTTTACAGTTTGGCTAAAATGCTTAATGATTTAGCTCAATGATAAAAATAATAGTTAAAATACATAAATATGTTCTTCATTGTTGAGGAAATATCGAAAAGAGTATATGCTTGGTAAGTATAATCTGAATAATATTACATACTATAATAGATAGAGATGTGCATACGAAATTCAATAAGAAATATTTTATTACACTACAATCTCATTTATGAAATCAAAGGAATTTAAATCACACCAGAAAAATGACAAGGTAAATTTGGATTTATCAATTGAACTTTTCGAAAGCCAAATGAATAAAATAAGTAATCAGTGGAAATCTAAGAGTTTTTTATACAAATTATTTAATCTTCAGACCAATTAACACAATCTTAGTAATTTTCTCAATATATTATATGTATAATGCCAAAGATTTGATTTTTACAAACCTCCTTTTTATACTGTAGAAAAGGTGTGATTAGATTTTGAAATTTGGAGAGTAGCAAAAGTGGAGTGGGTGGATTCGATTTCTAATAAAATGAAATATTAGTTTAAATTATTAATATAATATAAATAATTCAATATTTATTATAATAAAAGCGGCGTAAGTACATACGTACTGGTTTTACTAGCACAGTAATAGTTTTTTGGACATCGGTCTGGTTAATCGTGATATATAGTCAGTACGTTGAAAATAAAAAAAAATAAAAATTTATCACAAGGTTGAGTACATCAATGCTTGTCATAAATAAATTTTATTAATTTATCCTAGTTTTAGTTATATTTTTAGGATTCTTTGCAATATTTTTTCAACTTCTATTCTAAGACAGCGACCAATACTCATACCAACTGAGCTATTTTAAATTTGAAATAAAGTGGTCACCTTAAATATATGTAATTTATACAGGTTTTTCATTCCGAATTGACCCTTTTTCATTTCAAATAGACCCTTTTTCATTTCATATAGACCCTTTTTCATTTTAAATCAAACCTTTTTCATTTCAAAATAACCCCTTTTCAATGTCAATTTGAAATGAAAAAGGTTTAATTTGAAATGAAAAAGGGTCAATTTTAAATGAAAAAGGGTCAATTTGGAATGAAAAACCTGTATATATACATAATTCAATATTAAATAACTCAATATTTAATATAATGTAAATAATTCAATATTTCAATTCAATAATTCAATACACAATTTCAAAATAAATTACCCAAACAGTTGGAAAGACTAAATATAAGTTTCTTTATATTTATATACATACATATATACAAACGTATAAAAATAAACCAGTAGATTCTATGACAGAATCACTAATAACCATACTAACACACTTGTGAAGAGTCTCGGTGATTACAACAAAATGTCTATACCCTTCAGGTATAGCACACAGATTACCTAAACACAATCAGCTTTAGGTCATCGACTTTAGTGAGTCTTTAATTAATATTATGTATTAGATGTATTATGAACATTTATAAGGATTGTAAATAGGTTTTTGAGCTCTTTTTCCTATTATGCTCTAGATTAACATTAGAATAATATAATACTATGATTACTAACCAAATTAAATTAAATTGTAAAATAGAAAATGATCAGTAGATCAGTAGCTATTAAAATAGATATAAGATGTATTGTGAACATAATTTTGTAATAATAAAAAGCATTAAAAAATCAAAAAAATAAAAAAAATAAACTACAAGTGTATTCACCTTAAAAAGTTAAATCTAAAAACCCTATTAGACACGTTTTAAATGTATAGAAAACAAACACTGTATTAGGGTCGAATAATTATAACTATGTATCTTATATGAACACATTTATGGAGGCTTTTTTGATTAGAAGAAAATGCGCTCGTTCTATTAGATAGTGCGAATCGTGATATATAATACGCCATCGTGAGATGAACAGAGAGTTTAATCATGATTAAAAAATAAATACAACTATAATATTACATTCATATGATATATTCAAATACGAATTTCTATTGTTACATTACAGAAAGGAAAAAAATACATGTGTTATTTCATTTTTGTGGTTTTATTTTTTAATGTTAAAGTTTTGCGGTCAGGATGTGATTTGGCTTATCAAGCTAACTCACTTTCTTGATAATTTGTGGCAGTCAGCACGTTAGTTGTTTCATTTGATATTTAATATTCGTATAAATCTGTACTTCCTTCGACACACTCGTACAGTATTCAGAGACTGTTCGCTGGGAGTGTTCTGCTCGACGAGTGCCTTCCACCAAAAAGGTGAGTTCCATCACTTCACACGAACACCATTGAATGCATAATACTAAATTAAATTCGGCTTAATCAATTTGAATTTTAGATTTTTGATCTATTGAAAAACTTATGTTATCGATTAATTATTAGATTTTTTCTTTTCTATACTGTAATAATTTCGACTGTTAAAAAAGTATATTTCATATAACACATTTCAATATTTAACATTTTTTTATAACATTATTAAGAGGGCTGGACACCAGCGCCTTGTTCATACAAACGTATAACACTTCTCCCTTCCTCAATTATGGCACTAGAGAAATTATTTTTTAATATGCTATGGATATCCACCATTAGCGTGCATCTGTGCATTTTATTTATTTTTTTGATTAGTTATTTTTTATAGGAGCTAGGAGCCGCCAAACATCTATAAAATCGCCTCTTTTTTACACCCACGAAAAGAGTCCAGCGTGCTTATTTAACGGTCGATTTAAAAAAAAATACGCGCATAGTTGCACAGAAAATATCTTTCTCATACCGATGATGAAATTTCTTTAAAAATTGGTCCAGTTTTGGAGGAGAAAATAGGAGAATACGAAACCTCGATTTTGTCGATTTAAAATACGTATTATCTGGTCGAAGCGAAACTGTCGCATTCACTCTATATATATATATATATATATATATATATATATATATATATATATATATATTGATATATATTGTCGCATTCACTCAATATATGTATATATCGAAGAAAGGAACGGCAACAAAATTAAGGTTGCGGGTGTACAGCCCTCGTAAGTGTTCAAAACATTTTCTTTATACACATATAGAACGATCATACATATTTATATATACATAATATTAATGTATAATATTTAGGGAAAACACATCAGTATACATACTTTTGTTTAAATGTAATCATTTTGAAAAACATCTTACATATACATATATGCAGGGCTTTTTTCCCATGTAACGCACCTATTTTCTCGGCATTTTTTGTTTCAAACGAATATTCTATATAATATAATCTTTTCTAATAAAAAACTTGAAAATAAGCGAGTTCTGGCACCTTTATTTTCAAAAAATAGCCCTGCATATATGTACATATGCAAAGCCACTATCGTAACTGAGAACCCGCTTGTTGTTTTAGTTGTTTTTTCCGGGTTAATAACTTATTAGTTTTTGGCATAAAATTTTATAAAATATGACTCTGGCCCTTCCGGGAGCTGGACCCTGGTTATTAGCATTGGTTAGTAGACCGCTCTCCTCAGGCCGGTACATACATTCATATGTATATATGTGTAAACTTGAAACAGTGGAATAATAAAATATAAATTAAAATATCCACTCAATTGCAATGTGAATTAATGCAAAATTTTATCATTTTATATAATTTTTTAATGAAAGATATCTCAATTACATATGTATGTATTTCAAAATATTGATTTCAGTTTAAACTTTTTCAATAATTGATATTTCAACCAGAATAAGCGAAATATCTATGGTAATTATTCAATGTTGTATTGAAGGTATTAGAATGAATAGAAAGCTTAACAAAATGTGAATTCCGGCACATTATTTTTAGTTAAAAATGCCCTGCATATACAAATGCATTTTTATTTATTTATTTAAAGTTTGGACCATTGTGGCATTACAGGAATTCCTAATGCGCAACAATGGTCATAAATATAACAGAAAATAATCAAAATAATTAATTATTTAGAAATTTAATTAGACAAAATTATAATTTTAATTAAGAAACATCCCCGTAAGCCTTACGGCGTAAGGCCCAAATAAAATATGTATATATTCATATTATCCATGCATATTCACTTGGACCTTTCTATATACATATATATGTACGTATATACTATATGTACATATGTATTTTGCCATATGTAAAGTGGTAGGTACAGAGTAGGGATCCCAAATATTCGTCGACTTCAACTATTCGAATATCGAATAGTAAATCAAGAGCTATTCGAATATTCGAATATATTCGAAATTTAAAAAAAAAGGTAATTACATATGTACCAAGCATAAATTTGAATGAATCTTGAATCTTATCATAGTTGCCATTGAATTCCACCTCGTTTTTACAGCCAATAATAATTCATTATGATTTCTTGTAAAAATGTATATTTCGCCGGTGACCTCTTAAATATTCATATTATTTTTCTGATGTTTTCTAAAATTTCGTAGAGATTATTATCGATCGAAAAGTGATTTTCTTCAAACATTTCCGTATTTAATGAATAAAAATCCGTTTCTTCACATGTAGACATTTCATCTTCTTCATTATCTTCATTTTTATCACAATTATCCCCATTATATATTTCATTTTCTTCATAATCGTCGGCTTCTTCGTCGTCACTCTTTTCATGTTGATTTTGTGTATTTAGTTTATAAAAAAAATATAAACACGAATAATATTCGAATAGTTGATGAAATATTCGAATAACGAATGGCTGAAAAATCGGACGAATAATTCGAATATTAGATTGGGATCCCTAGTACAGAGGCCCATCCATGAGGGAGGATTGGGGGTTTAATCGGGGCATTTGAATCTCCATGGATCTGATCTATAGTATATATATGTATTAGGAATTAACATATTATAGATTGTATGGCCTAATATAATGTAATTAACATATTTCAATTGCAGAACGCGTTTGAACATTTTGCAGGAGCCATACAATTTTTCCCTTTTTCAAATACATCTGTACTCATTGCACATTTAGTGGGGTACATACACCTTAATACATTAATATATGTATAATTAAATACATTTATACGTTTTCTAATATTTTGTAGTGAAAATTGAATATGCACTATCAATTTTTGAGGGTCGACAGTCACAGCTTCCTGTTTAATATCGATAATTGAATATTACACACATAGTCAGGGTAAGTGCATGCGCTTGATAATGGCGCGTATATATGTATGTATGCATGTAGACGATAAAAACGACTCGTTGGCAAAATTGCCACTATATATTCTACATTCCAAATGTTATTGTAATATATGTAATTGTGTATTCAATGATGGCACGCCCGGGAATCAAGAAAGAAGTCTGCCGCGAGAATTGCGGCTCGTCGTTGGGCATCTTGCTTAATGTTAAATGCAAGCTGCCTAGCGAAGGGCAACAATACCTCGAGGGCATCTCTACCAACTCGACCGACTGATAATCATCACAATAAAACGAAAATTAAACAACGATACGGCATAGTAATGAATACCCGCAGATAAAAAATGAAAAAATAAACAATAATCTACAAATACATAATAAGTGTCTGTACATATGTAAGTACATACATGATACATATATAATATGTACCTATCTTAAATCATAATCCTTTATCTACTGCCACTTCATATGTAGATAAAATAAAAGCCATTAATGCTGTAATTAAATGTTTTCAGGCATTCCAACGATGAATATGTCTTTAATGTGTGATTTTCGTACCGATTAATAGAATCGGGGTGGATAGTTATACCGATATTCATCACAAATCAGTATTTTGAGTTTGTCATACAAACATAATATAATAAACTAGTGTTGGACCCGTTGATTTCAACGGGTGGTTTCGAAAAGGAATTGAAACTCGAATAAAAATAAAGTTAAAGATATTGAATCGACTGGTTTGTGATTACGAATTACGAATTACGTTTTGTGCATCGCCGACCCCCCGACGCCTTTGCCCCCAGCGCCCCCGATGCCTCCGTCGCTCCGGGGCCTTCGGCCCCAGCGCCGCCGACGCCTCCGGCGCCCCCAGCGCCCCCGATGCCTTCGGCATCCCGGGGGCTTCGCCCCCAGCGCCCCGATGCCTTCGGCACCCCGGGGGCTTCGCCCCCAGCGCCGCCGACGCCTCCGGCGCCCCCAGCGCCCCCGATGCCTTCGGCACCCCGGGGGCTTCGCCCCAGCGCCGCCGACGCCTCCGGCGCCCCCAGCACCCCGGATGCCTTCGGCACCCCGGGGGCTTCGCCCCCAGCGCCCCCGATGCCTTCGGCATCCTGAGGGCTTCGCCCCCAGCGCCCCGATGCAAAAATGAAAAAAATGAAAAAACTGAAAAAATGAAAAAAATGAAAAAAATGAAAATTATGAAAAAAATGAAAAAAATTAAAAAACTGAAAAAACCTGAAAAAACTGAAAAAAACTGAAAAATATGAAAAAACTGAAAAAATGAAAAATATGAAAAAAATGAAAAATATGAAAAAAATGAAAAAAAAAAAATTTTGTTCCCCATACTGGTTGACGGTTGATCGTCCGTCATATATATACAAATATACATACAAATATACAAATATACAAATATACAAATATATTTAGCGACAGTCCGTTTTTATATATAATATAATCTAATTCATTAATAAAATATTTAGGAGTAACGTTCGATAAAATAATGAGATGGGCACCTCACATTGAGGGAGCGAAATGCAAGACGATGCGGGGTATATCCTCGATCGGTCTCCGTGACGAGACAGAATGTTAAATTACAGAAAACGCAAATATCGGAAGGCAAAGATCGAAAATCGAAAGATCTTAAGTCGAAAGATCAAAAAAAAAAATGGTGCATGATAAACGGTACATACTCACTTAATTTGCGCGAGCAGGATACAACAGGAACAAGAGGAACATGCTTTTCCTCCCGTATTAATGTGCACGCGCAGAATACGGGAGGAAAAGCATGTTCCTCTTGTTCCTGTTGTATCCTGCTCGCGCAAATTAAGTGAGTATGTACCGTTTATCATGCACGATTTTTTTTTCATCTTTCGACTTAAGATCTTTCGATTTTCTATCTTTGCCTTCCGATATTTGCGTTTTCTGTCATTTAACATTCTGTCTCGTCACGTAGACCCAATATTTAATCGCCATAGTTCTTTTTCAACTCAAAATAAAATAAAATTATATCGCGCGCTCATATTACCATTATGAAACTATGCTTCACCTGTATGGAATAACGCCTCGAATACTAACCTTTCCAAGCTCGAAGTAATACAAAATAAATCCCTAAAAATAATTTATTATATACCCATATATACTAACATGAAAAAACTGCATGCCATATATAATATTCCGTTTGTTACAGACATTACTAACAAACTAACCAGTATATTCTATGACAAAATCACTAATAACCATAGTAACACACTTGTGAAGAGTCTCGGTGATTACAACAAAATGTCTATACCCTTCAGGTATAACACACAGATTACTTAAACACAATCGACTTTAGAGAGTCTTTAATTAATATTTTGTATTAGATGTATTATGAACATTTATAAGGATTGTAAATAGGTTTTTGAGCTCTTTTTCCTATTATGCTGTAGATTAATATTAGAATAATATAATACTATGATTACTAAACAAATTAAATTAAATTGTAAAATAGAAAATGATCAGTAGATCAGTAGCTATTAAAATAAATATAAGATGTATTGTGAACATAATTTCGTAATAATAAAAAGCAATTTAAAAATCAAAAATCAAATAATCTAATTATATAAATACATACATTTATATGTACAATGTACACACATACATACATATGTATGTACATAGTTAAACAATTTAAACATTTATTTTCAACTTATTTTCATTCAGATGAAAACTTAATTTTATGCAAAAAATATATGTTTCTGGGAAAATTTTACTCTATTATTTTAATATGTGTATATGTAATATGTATGTAGCACTGTGGTGATTTTTTAAAAATATTTTAGATAACTTACATTATATGTATGTATATATGTACATATCTAAGTTTTTGAATAGTAAAAAACAAATTTTAACTAGTGTTGAAAATTGAAAATATAATATCGCTATTCTGTCGGTGTGTCTGTGTGTGTATCTGAGATAGCGCTCGCCGTACTATAATAGTCGTTTCGATTCGACATACATTTGTACGTCACAGCTAAACCACGGCCAACAAAATGTACGAATATAATTACGAAAGAAAAAACTTCTATATATGTATACTGTTTGCTACCAATGTTTCCTCTAGGCAAATTAATCTCTGAACATTTTGAGCATCTATTGAAAATTTATTTAATTAATTAATTTTTCCATTGGTGTTTTATATTGTTTTTATGTAGGTAGGTAGGTAGGTAGTTTTTACCATTTTTTTCATATTAAACAAATAGAAATATTAAATTAAATATATTTTAAAGGTATTAGAAAAAAATTCGACCGCATGCAGATCGAACATAGGACCGACATATTTATTTTAATTTAATTTAATTAAAAAACTTAATATGCCAACACCCATGCGATGATATATCATCGGGTACAACACTAGTACATATATTATATCACTGAGTTTTTACTTTATCTATGTGTGTAGTAGCAATAGATGAAGTTTTGTGAACATGCGAAAATTCGAACTCGAGATTTTGACTGATTCGAATTCAGAATCGATCACTGATCACGTTTTCATGATCTAGAAAAAGTGTGTGTCTCTGTGTATTTTGAGGATTTTTCGAACACCGTTAGCCTTATCGAACTGTAACTTTTAATAATATCGGTTACTGAAATTCTTATCGATACGACGTAAGTATTTTTCAAATTTTTAAGTTGATAAATTTTTTGCGTGTAATTTTGCATTACATACAAAGTGATTTGTAAGATACCAAACCAAACTTAATGTTATTTTTAAAATTTAATTATGAAGAAATTATAACAGATATTATATTACGTTTTTAATACATATTATATAAAAAATAGTTGATATCAAATGTTAATTTATGGCTAAATATGTCCACATGTATTGTATCAATGATGACGAATAATATAATGAATTTTATTTAAAACCTTTATCGATTTGCTACGAAAACAATTGTAAATGAAATGGCGTTAAAGCAACTGTATACTAATCACCTGGTAACCCCATTAACCACCCTTTATTTATCAACTTTTTTGTATTTTTTATTTTTGTCAAATGATCGATGTATGTAGAAGATGCATCGAGTGACCTTCGTGTACAACTTAAGACTGGCTAGGAAGGTCGTCCAGCCAGAGGGTGCAGTGCTCCATTTGTTAGTAATATTACCATTTAAGGTTTATGTAGAAAATGTAGAAAAATCTCCGCAACGCATTACATTTTTCTATTCGTACATTCTCAAAACACTTTTATTGAAATTAATAAAATACTTGCTATTTATAAATGTGAAATAGACGTCGGGGATTTTCCCATTCGCCATTAAATCATACTACATACATATAGTACGCAGTGGCGTAACGTGAATTCCAGGCGCCCCGCCACAAAATATTTTAAGGCACCCCCCCCCCCCCCCTCTTATACACATTATTTCCTTACAACTGTTCCATAAATCTCTTCTTCTGCATTTTGTATTTTCGCGCTCAAATAAGTCACAAAACCTGCTTTATATTCCAAAAGTGGATCATAAGCTATCAGAAGTTTAATAAAAGATATAAAATTTCCAGGATTGTTAGAAGATACAAAACTCTCTTGATGTCCATCTAAATGCCAAATTATTTTTAGTCAATATTAATATAACATTAATAGCACGATAATGGACTTGACGCCAATATTTTTTTAAAAACAAGACTGCATTTCTGAAGAGATATATTTTTCAATTTTCTCTGAATTTTCCCACAAATCGCACGTAAAAACAGGAACCTCAGAAATAATTTGACCACTTCACCAGAAATGACTGAGGAAGAAGGGCTATGACCAGTCGATTGAATTTTCCCAACAGTTTGCATTAAGTTCGCCGTATTATCTCCATTTCTCGAATAAGAGCTAGGTTGCTTTTCTGATAAAACTGCCGAAGGACTTAATTCCACTATTTCACTAGAGAATTTGTCAGTTTTAGTCAATTTCGATTAACTCTCGATTTGATTATTTTTTCGCTTTCTTCACAGAACTTCTTCTTAAAACTAGTCATATTAAAAATATATATAAAATACTTCTCAACTACAGAGAACACAATGGTACACTACAGAGAACCTTGAGCAATGAGCTAATTTTTATATAAAACGATCAAACACATTTCGGGATTGGTTTATGTAATTGTAATCAATCGCGATCTTATTCCGGAGCGTGTTCAAAATCAATTGTCGAAAAATCTGAACGAACTCACTGATTTTGTGCGTTAAGTTATAAAATTGACATATTTTGGTCGCGTTCTATTATTTATTAACGGAAAGACTTAAAAAGTAAAAAAAAAAATCAGTGAAAAAGGCGCGCCGCTTTACGGCGCCCTCCAAGGCTCGGCGCTCGGAGAAACTTTTGCCATTTTGCGTGGTTTTTACAATTTTCATCAGCTGTATTATAGGTAAAAACTACATTCATATGTATGTACATATAAACAATATAAAAATAATTAACTTAAATTAAACTAAATGAATTTATTAAAATTAAATTCATTTTCAAAGATCTCGCTAAATTCTCGTGTATTTTCCAAGAGGGAATATCGACAACAAACAATATACATGTATATACGAGCTTTTCCTTGATTCTACCATCCAAACCTTACATACATACAAAGTCTCTTTCGAAATTATATGTATATTAGATTCTCGACGATAGCTTCAGTTTACTGAAGCCGTTTTATTACAAAATGTGAAAATATCTTCCGGCTTAAATGTCCTGTATACGTATTTTCTAAATCTGGCCACCCTAACTATGTAATTCTATAATTTGAACATCAATTTGAAGTATATATATTCGGTGCAAGTTTTTTTTGATTTTGAAAAGAAGAGAAAAAAACAATATTTCTTATTTATAAATTTCGATTTCACAACGAAAGGGTTTCCTAATGTTGTAAAATACTGTCTTAAATAAATTAACATTCACTAAATGCTAAATTCAAGCATTTCACACATTTGAGAAGAATAACTATTTTAAATAAAAATATATTGATAACAATAGAATTTAATATTAAATGCGGTTTTTTGTATTTTTTGACATTTTATCCGAGTCACATTTTACAATCAATTTTTTAACCACTTCTTCCACTTTCTGATGATAATACAATATTCTATCAAAATTTGTTTTACAAATTCAGAAAATCGGTTCTAAATCTTTTTAAGATTTTACCGCATTGGTCTTACGAATTGAATGAAACAAATTTTAATATTTTAAAGATTTAATATAATATTGATATAAAATTTCCAATCAGCAACTGGTACAGCGAGTTATTATGCGACATAAACTATTTTCCATTACAATTTAAAATTACAACACGGCTTTTTAGATATATGTATATAATGTAAAAAAATACATCGAAGGGCTTAATGTGTGTAATCTTTTGTAAGCCTCGTTCAGTGCAACAACTCAAGCAATCAACGCCCAAGACATCCTTGAATTATCTCTTTATCATATTTCGTGGGAAAAGCGAGTATCGTCTGCAATTTTAAAAATAGCTGATGAAAGTACATACATATGTATGTACATATATACTTGCTGGATTCAAGTTAACCAGCTATCGACTGTAGTTTTTAAAATGTAAATACATACTTACAAATATTTTACTGTACCTAATTTTATTGTCGATAGATTTAGTCACGATTGGTTTCCAGTTTAATGACCGGATAAAACGAAATGTCGTTAAAGGGCAAGGATGCAATTATATCGCCCGTAATGCATTTTAAAAATGGAAATGTGCATTTGTTTGAGGCGAGTGTTAAAAACCAGTTCATCTTCTTCCACCTCACGATGGAAGCAAATCAACTGGAAGATTCGCTACACCTGCATTCTGAAACAGAATGATTCCCGTATTTGTTGTATGTACGTACATACATATACATATTGTATTACAATGAGAGGCATGCGTTTAGTTATGCACGATGGGATTACAAGCGTACGTATAAATAAATACTAATTAATTACATATATAGTTATCCAGCTTTATTTTTTTGTAACATCCCCATAATTATCGAAAGGCTCAGCGAAATCTCAGTTCAATGTTTTCAAAATTATGTACATACGTTCCACAGAAACAGAACATATACATATGAATAAAATTAAGTAATTAAGTTCATATACATATATTATTATTATTAGATAACATTCACCGTTATGACTCGTTGTAGTTTTTCTTTATAAAAGTATGAAAATGTTGACATTTATAATTTTTACAAATTTAAATGGCGGTTGCTTCTACTAACCACCACTCATTGCAATTATGATACATAAATGTTATTATTGTTCTTCCCAGCGGTGGATTAATTGGTTCCCGGAAAAATGCACTAAATTGCACTGAATAGTGGCGTAGTTTCGAGAAGTCCTAATTTTCATAGGCGCTCAAAAAGAATTTACGCAATAGAATTCCACAAAAAAAGTTTAGCACCCTCGGATAACATGCAAATACCCCTTGATGCTTTTTTGTACCTCATTGTTTGGTACCTACTATTACTCGTAACAATTGAAATCTCGCTATAGCCGAGTTCGTATTAAACAAAATCGTTTGTATCATAATTAGGGTGACCAAATTTCCCAGAACGCTATAAAAACGGGATCTATAAAAAACGGGACGCTCTGCAAAAAATTGTCCCCCCATCCCTATATAAAAAAATCGGATGTAACCAACCCATGACTCTATCTATGTATTTGGGGAATATAAGAAGGATAAAAAACAAAATTCCAAAATTAAACAGACATACATATGTATATATGTACACGCGCACACATACCGGCTATGACGAGAGCATTTTCGATACAAATTGAGCGCAAATGTAGGGAAACTTACACAAGACAAAAGTTCTACATACTTCCAGTTGTCAGATTTTGTTTTTTTATTACTTAAAATCACTATATATATTATACACATTAAATATCAAGAATAAAAGTAATTTAAAAGGTCAAAATAAAATAATGATATATTGTTTTAAAAAAATTACTACTTCCGGTTTACAAATTCTGATCAAAACTTTATCAACAACCTTATTTGTATTATTTAGTACATAAATAATACTAATGTAAATTTTTAGCTTCATACATTCAGGGGTGTGGGAAAAATCGTGAGGTCACTTTCGGTTTATTAAATTTAATGATTTTTTTTTTATTTTCATCACACTGATACAAGGATTACACTTGAATTTTCTCGTGATGAGTATACATGTTTAAGGGGTTGAAAAAATAGTGGAAGAAAAATCGAACAAGAGTAAACTGCCACTTCTGGTTGACGAGTGCTCACTAAATTTTATATATATAACTTGGTATTAAACTTAAACTTCTAGATACGAAATCTCAGTTTAATATGCCGAAAGGTTTCCGAGAAAAACATAAAAATTGTCGATCCTCTATGTGGTAAAAGTACTACTTCTGGTTGAGGTAAAAATATTTTATAAATATTAAGGTATAAAATTTAGAATTTCTATTACATGTAAAAAAATTTCAGTCTGATTCGGTTAGCGGTTTGGGAGATAATTGAATTTAAAAACTAAAAAAAAAGAGGACACCTACATCTAAGGGGAGGTACCATTTCCGATCAACTTAAAAAATTACGTCATATCGATAAGAATTTCAGTTACCGATACTAAGTTTCAGTTAGATAGGCAAACATTGTTTGAAAAGTCACCAAAATATACAGACACACACGCATTTTTTCTAGATGATAAAAACGTTATCAGTGATCGATTCTGAGATTGAATCAGTCAAAAATCTCGATTTCGAATTTTTGTATGATCACAAAACTTTATCTGTTGTTACTACGTACATATGTAGATAAAGTAAAAATGTGTTTCACGTTCAAGTTTTATAATTTTTTCCACAAATAACCATTAATATTGTCAAGGAGTTATAATTTTTTCACAATGTACAATTCTTGTGTACAAAGAAAATAGAAACAAGATGATATTCTTTGTTTCTTTTAATTGCAAAAATTATGTGCAACTAAAATTTTTGAATTCTTCTTTTGTTAAATACATACAATATAATTTTTACCAGATACATTTCTTTTAAAGAAAAAAATAGAACGAGAAAATAAATTAAATATAATATAATATTGTATTTTACGAGTGATTTTTTTTAGAAACATTTAAAATGAATCATGTAACGAAATATTTAAATGTTACTTTAAATTGAATATATTACGTGTAAATGTATATTTATCTAATAATATTTGTTTTTTGGAAAAAATGATTTGGAAAAACAAGGACAAAATGGGACAAACCAAACAATTTAATGAACGTATGATCACCCTAATTATAATACATAATAACATCTGTGAATAATTTGATAAATAATCTATTTTAGCTTCTCCTTTTGTCAATGAATTATTAGATTTTGATAAAATATATAATACATATATATGTAAATATTATTGATATAAAAAAATAATGAAATTTAGTTTTATCAAAAATATGATAGGCGATTGATATAAAATAACAACAGAAACACTTTTTATGGCGCATTAACATTCATAACATAACATTTGCGATAGTAGAGCGGTATACCTGTGTAGTACATAGATAGCAGAGTGCACATTATATATGTATGTACATACATATGTTCAGGTAGATCAAACCTGTAGTTAATTGTATATATTTTGAACAATGCGTTACATGAATGTATATATATAATTAGCTTTTTATAGCTAGGGTACTTCATGATTGTTTTAATACCCGACATGAAATTTTGATATAAAAATGTTGAGAGTAACTGCATTGAGATAATAAGTACACGATCTGTTCACATAGTAAAGCGGTCAGGACTTGTTTTCCCGAGACGAACGTCTGAAATAGGTTATAAATACTGGCAGAGCAATAGTACCTGTTTTGTACTGCTAGTGCGAGTGACGGTTCGACAGTCACCAAGATGAAGAGGTAAATATCATATATATTAACATAATTTTGACTTTGTCACACACGTTTCATAGTAAAGTTTCAGTTTTCTGCTGAAAAGAGATGTGTTTGAATGTAACGGTTCAAACTGTGTACTTACGCTGATTTGCCTCACGAAGGTGTATTTTATTTAAATATATAGGATACAAATTCGTGTACATATGTATGTATATTGGAGGTGTACTAATAGCCAATAATTGTAAATATCTTATATGATTGGTACATTCATGGAGACATTTTCCAAGGAAAGAAAATATAGGTATACTATATAAAATATCTCTTTTGCTAGCGCACCTAATAATTCGCCTTCACGAGAAAAATACAGTTCACCTGAAAGGGCAAGGACTAGGATAGGTTTCAACTTCAGTTTAATAAATGTCTGTCAGTTTGATCACCTTCTTAATATGTGTTATAAATATGGCTCTACCTCACGGGACCGAAAGTGAAAAGCCCGAAAAAGCAAATATCGAAAATCGAAAGATCAAAAAAAAGGGTGCATGGTAAACGGTACTATGTATATATAATATATATGAGTGGCATGCGGTGAAATTATCTCTCTTTTTGTCATACAGCCTTGTTTAATGTGCGTGCGCAGGATACGGGAGGAAAAGCCTGTTCCTCTTGTTCCTGTTGTATCCTGCTCGCGCAAATTAAGTGAGGATATACGACAGGGGGAGAGAGAGTTTTATCGCACGCCACTGATATATATACTAACCGTTTTTCATATGTATGCATGGTAAACGAAATATATAGGCATGCCAACATATATTTTATTGCAGTGGCGTATTATCTAGTGTAATCTGTAAATCGGCCTTCACACCCCCATAAATAATTTTTACAACATTTACCACATATTAGAACATTCATATTCAATTTTTATAAATTACACTAATAAAAGTATATTATAGAATAAAAAATGTTTTTAGTTATAAATCAGTCTTGTAAAATATTTTTTAAGTTAAATGATAATTAGTGACTTTATTTTTCTTATAATCTAGAAATTCTTATAGACATACATACATATTTGTTGAATCACCTTCTTCATTTCACCATTAAAAATATGTGCAAGGGGAAATTAAAATACATACATCTATAAACTAAAGGGAAGGGGAAAATGTATAAACTAAATTGGAGGTGATATAGTAAAGAACGTGTAATAACAAACTTTATGAACGACCTTTAGAACTTTGTTATATACATACATAGCGTAGTTAAATTGGCAAATTCTGATAGTAAACGATCGGCTTGGAGTTACAAATATTCAAGTTGATGGTCTCATAATATTTTTACTTAAACAATATATGTACATTCACTACAGATCAACATACGGGATCGAAATCGGCAACCTTTCTGTGGTTGGCATCAACGCGACCACCAAGCTATGCTGCTGGCTATATTTTTTGAATAAATTTAAAACTTTCCTATTCAAAATACGCAATCTAAATATTTACTTTTAGGAAAAGTAAATATTTATACAGTTATACAAATATTTTTATACGCAAAATCTTCCTAATAATATTGCATTCATTGTGTATTGTGAATCCATGTATTAATATTATAGGTAACTAAGTTAAATGTGTAATTAGATCTTGAAAACATAGTTGGTATCGAATTTTATTTTGACTGACTCGGCACAAATAACAGCAATCTCGCCAAAATATATTGTTTTAACTAGTTTTTATTTAAATATATAAAATATTACGAAATTAATAATAGCTGTACATGTTTCTATATTCAATCCAATGAGCACATTTAAAATTATCAATTTTGAATCAATGAATCCATTAAAATCCGTATTTTTTTTGTTTTCAGATATCTGTTTTTTTCATTTGTGTTATTACACGTTTGCAAACAAGTGTACGCAGTGCACAATGCAAATCAACACGATGATGAAAAAATAACGTATGTACAAATTAAACCATTGACGGATCAAAGCACACTGTCAGTAATACCGATATTGGATATGTCTAGATCTGCCAAAATAGAAGGTTCACCGGTTTACTCATTGACAATCAATAAATTGTCAGCGGGCAGATTTCGCAGAAGTGATGATGATTCTGAAAAGACAACGGATGATGACGAAAACCACGAAAGCGAATATAGATTTGATACGAGTGAGGCCATACTTCCTGATGTAGAAGACAGCGTGGACAACGAGCAGCAGTCGCATCTCGAGACAGAAATTGGGGCAGAAAATGATTTTATAAAACCAAATATATATAACAAAAATAATATTGGAAGTTTACTAAAGCCGAGGTTTCCCACTAAAAAGTATTATAGTAATCTCGATGTCAACCCAGGCTATAGGAAATACTTGGAGATGAGACAATTTCGGTCGCGTTGTAGGTGCGAAAGGATTTGGAATTGCCCCAAATTGCAAATCACTGTACCCCGATGCCCCGATGAGTATTTTCTGTGTTGTTTTTAACACCAGTCACTTGTGGTGATTGAAAATCAAGACACAAAAAAATTGACTGAATCTGAAAGGTTAATTCGACCACAAATGTGTTAATAGAGTAGACAGACTGAATGTAGTTTAAGTTCTATATATGTATGTATACAAAGTATGAAATTATGTAAGACCTGAATAAATTATATGCATTTACTTGTACACATGCATTTTCATTTTTATTCCATATCAATTATAAAAATAGATTTTATATTTTTTTTCATATCCACATGAAAGATAATAAAATTGCATATTTAACTAGGAACAAGGTCCAAAATTATGAACATTAAAAATCATATGACATTAACATAAATATATACATATATTGTATATCATTGAATATGAACATTTCGGTTTAATCAAAAGAACCTTATCAATATACATATGTGTATATATATACACCATTTTCCTTACTGCGGTGATAAAAATATTTCTTAAATAAAATTCAGTTTCCTGTTTCAGTTCTATTGTGGCTTCGGTTAATGTGGTGTGACTTAGCATTAAAATGTCGGCATGATAATCTATAAATTGTTTTTTTAAGATTATAAAACTCGGTCATTAAAATGTGATAGATTGTTTTATTTATATAATTATAAAGACAAGCAACGAATATTTTTTTTTACAACGCAAATATAATGCGGTCATGAAAACAATTGCATGCATAATTAGTTGTCTTAAAATAGTAAATTATGAAAAATATAAAATAATAGGTTGTTTGTGAAAAATTATTACAATATTTTTAAATATAATATAATTATGGTCTGATCAAAAAATCTAAACATAAGTACTAAATTATCAAAAAACTATTTTTTAGGGACCATTTTAAGTTTCTAGTATTAAAAATTGAGTCTAATGTATTTTGTATAACTTGGAACATAATCGCTACAATAACAAAATAATGAAAGATGTGTATATTTGGTATAATTTCATTCATAAAGCTTTCTTTATTAATTTTAGTCATAAAATTAATAAAGAAGTTACAATAATAATACTATACAATGTAATATATATTAATTAAAATATGAGCACCGTTTTTTGAAAATTTGTAATACATATTAACAAATAACAGTAATAAAAAACTTGTGATATTTTATTTAAAAAAAATGGTATACATTAAAAAACGACATTTGAAGTAAAGAATAATATCATAATTTAACAGGCAGTAAGTCATGTATAAATTTGGCAACGAGTATTACATAGAAATAATCATCATTATAGCAAATGAAATCCCTGTAATTTTCATCAATTATGCAGTGTAACAAGCTTCTTGATGCCACACCAATCGACAAGCGGGAACAAGTATCATGCAAAATTCGCAAGGCAATTTCACTTCGTCCAGATCGCCGATGGCTTCTTCGTCTTGCTCTTCTGGTGACAATATGGAGGTGCTTCGAATGTTGCTGTTCTTCACCGGCTTCACACTAGATCTTATCTCGTTCACCTTTATCACTATATTTTGGCCGTCGTGTAAGTTCACATTGGATATCTTGGGTGCACGGTGACCGTCTGGGGTATTTGGGGGAGCTGTGTTTTCGATTGAATTTGGATATCCTGTGGAGTTCTTACCACCGGCGAAACTTGTAATATTGGGTCTACAACCAGTCTGAAATGTACAATTATATAAAAAATTTAGGACATACATGTAGACTTTATCTAGAAGTCTGGAATATTTACTATATATGCAGACTGAAAACTCGTCAAATATTTGATTAAAAAAATGTTATGGAAAAATATTAATGGCATCATGAAATGTCTTAGAAATTAATCTCATTAAAGGGATTTTTTTTACATAATCGATATTTTAAAAGATAATCAGTTTTCTAGACTTTTTGTCGAAGTGTATTTTCAGTAGTAATATATCCCAACTGGCGTTTTAGGTCATTCATATTCGAATACAATTCAACTAGTAAATTATATCTCTACAAGCGCAAATACACTTTTAACAATGTGCGCCAGTTGTAATATAATATTAGAGATTTGACAGCTCTCATTTTATTACGAACGTTTCAGAATTCAACAATGCGTTAATATTTGCTAGATTTTATGAATAAAGGTAATGAGTACTGTATTACAACAACTCTAAGAATGTGTTCAAACCAATAATGTGACTTTCCAACTCAATTTAATAGTCAAGTGACGTTTTCACAAAAACCTAAACTCTCCATCTAAACTGGTATCAACTTATAGTTGAACTATATTTTCAGTTGTTCTATATTTTGACCAGTTGGAGTGTAATTCGCCATATGAATCAACTAACGTGGGTTGGAGACGGAATATATTCCAATTATTCAAAATATGTTACAACTGAAAATACACTTCAACTATAACGGCAATTGGTACCAGGTTAGATGGAATACATTCCAACTTGTCAAAATATATTACAATTGGAAGATACACTTCAACTGTAGCATATACACAGTGCCACTCCAAGCTCTTCGCACCACGGACAGGTAAATAACTATCGGTATTACGGATGGAAAAAGCCGCCAGAATATCCATGCCCTGGTGTAGTGTCGTAACTATGGATCCGGACAATTTTATTTATGTTTTCAATTAGTGCAATTTTTTTTCCAGGATTAGTTATTAATTTTGGTTTTGGCTTAAAAATTCTTTCGAGGCCCGGGATCTGGTTATTAGCATTGGCTGGTACCTCCTTTTCGCCAGGTCTGGGCATGGATCAACTTCATTTTTTAAGGATGTGATGGACCCCATATTTTTGGATATTATTATAAAATAAAATCATACGTATATCCCATTACTTCTTAATGTTAATTTTCAAAAGAAAATGTTCCTTTTTTTTGTATTGTCTTTTTAGCAAATATTCTAAAGCAGGCTCTTCACTCTCGGTGTACGCGGCCGCCAACACCGTGTGTGTGAGTCGAAATGTGAGGCGGCGACGAAGGAATAACGTCGACGAGCTGTCGCATACCGCTTTACGAAGATCCCCATTTTTGGCGGAGAACTTCGCGCGAAGTCCAGTTGCGTAGCTACCATTGCGCAGAATGATGCAAAGCATCACGGCCCATGCTTGATATGAAAAAAATTCACCGTACGCCACTGCTATACACATACACCAGCAGTCACATAAAACGGACCACTTGTGAATTTTACGACTTCGAGGCAATAAAAGGATTATCCCTTTATGTCTAGGGTTTTTAACGACCAAATATTTTAAATATGATTGTTTTCCAAGATTTGAGTTCAGTTTCGTGTGGGTTTTCGAGGATAAAGCATCAAATTCGAATTTTAACACGTCAACATGACAAAACGCGCTCAGTTATCATTGGAGAAGAGTGTAAAAATCACGACATTAGCGAGTTCAGGATTTTCCTTTCGGTCAATTTCCAAGAAAATGGGATGTTCTATATCGATTGTTTCGAGAATACTGAAAAAAAAAGAGAATCTGGAAGTTTTGATCGTAAGAAGGGGACCGGACTGAAAAGATGCACATCGAAGAGGCAAGACCGTGTAATAACAAGATTATCTTTACAGCAGCGATTCAAAACTGCTGTAGATATAAGAACAGATGTATCGTCACAATTTTCCATGGAAATCAGCGACTCAACAGTAAGAAGGCGACTCAGAGAAGCTGGACTCTACGGTCGGAAAGCTGCAAAAAAACCCACTACTAACCAAGAGAATGAAAAACAATCGATTGGAACGGGCGAAAGCACATGAAAATTGGAGTCCATCAGACTGGCAACGAGTGATATTTTCCAACGAATCAAAATTTAGCCTCTATAGTCCTGATGGTTTTCCGTATGTCCGAAGAAAAGTTGGCGAAAGGTATAATGAAAATTGTACCCTTAAAACTGTTAAGCATCCTCCAAGTCAAATGGTCTGGGGATGCTTTTCGTACCATAGTATTGAACAATTGGAGTTTCTACAAGGTGCCATCGATGGAAAAAGATATAATTTTTTTTAGAAAAAAGCTTCGTCCCATCGATGGAAAACTACCTTTCATATTCCGATGATATAACCTTTCAAGAAGACTCTGCCCCTTGTCATCGAGCTAAATTGGTGAGTATTCATTTTATTTGATAACATTGAATATAAATTACAAAATTTCAATAAAAAAAACTGAAATATTTTTTTTTACTTTTTTTAGGTTCGGGACTATTTACAAGAAATGGGTGTCAAGACAATACCATGGCCTGGCAATAGTCCCGATTTAAATCCAATCAAAAATGTATGGATGTGTATCAAGTACAGGATAAGGAAGAACAATGTTACTACTCTTAAATCGTTGAAAGAAATAATAGAAAAGATATGGTACGAAGACTTCCCAATCGAAATTTTAAAAACTTTAGTAGATTCTATGCCAAACCGAATAAAAGAAGTTAAGAAATCGAAAGGAGCCGCTACAAAATATTAATTTCTTTTTTATAATTTGTAGATAATAATATGTGACTGTAATCAAATTAAAAATGTATATGTATAGTGTTATTTTCATTTCAAATTTCATTTAACCGTGAAGTCAACGCACGGTCGTAAAATCTGCCCTCCATTAAATTTGTCCCCAACTCATTTTTATGACCTTTTTTTTCACGTTTGGTGTTACAAGAATGAACTATGGTACAACCTATCATTTAAATGACTTTCGGTTTTGGTTTTATATAAGATTACCGAAATTTCACCCAAAAACATGTTTCGCTTTATAGAAACTTACTTTAAGCTTTAGCGAGATCTTACTTTAAAGTTTAGACGAAACCACTTTGGTGTTGAATCGTATATATGAGAATGTTAGTAAATTACGAAAATCATACGAAGAAATAAAATCAGGAGCGAACAAACTGGCCAGGAAGTGGGGAGAAATTTTTGCATCAGGGCCCAAAATTTCTAGTTACGCCACTGGCGCTAAGGGGTTAGTAAAAAGATGTCACCACACTCATTGAGTCGCAGCGCGACGTTCACAGGCGAATGAAGAGCCCGCTTTAGAGGTTTGTCCCTATTTTGGATACAAAACCCCATCATAAAAGTAAATAAATGTTTCATTATAAGTAAATTTGTCAAGACATACTAAAATGATCGTACAATCAGTAGGTAACATACAATGTTCTCCGATAATATAGTACATAAGGTATCATGTTTTTTACCTCATGAGTCACTAGAGAGCTTGCTTGTATCATTTGTTCACAAAATTCACACGGCAACATAACAAAATTCAAACTGCCTTCATCGTACATCTCCACCGTTTCAGGCTGCCTATAAAAGAAAATAAATCCACTGTCATTTAAGAAGAATATGTAAAATAAATATTATAAAAATATAATAGAATCTCAAAACAAAAAGCAATCTTAAATTTAAAGTTTATTTTAAAAAATATTTAATTATTTACCTCAAATTACACGTAGAGTCAAGGCGATCGCGATGAGTTCACAAAAAAAATATGAAAAATTGGACTCTCCAATATATAGCTAATTATATATTTGATGTGATCTACATACGTTGAGAATTTTACATACATAGGTGTATTTGAAGATAACTATTCTAATATAATTGTCATTATACAATCAGCTGATGGTTTAATTATATAACGTTAAGTCCAATTTAACACATATTTTTTTACATAATTGAGTCTGGTATTAGAGATAAACTTTTACTCTATAATGGCTGTTTTGGTACAGTACAACATTCCATGGTTTTTATAACACGCGATAAAAAATAAATATGATATAAACGAAACTGACTTACATTTCATTGGTTATTTTATATAAGTCTAAAGGATCAGTTTTCATCACATTCGAATTGACAGGTAAATTAAATGGCATCCTATCTAATTGTTTTGTGGGCGAACTTTCTCGTTTTGTAGAGGCTCGCCGAGTTTCTGGAGGTGAAGGACTATGGATATTTTCCTGATTTGTACGGACTCGTTGATATTCCAAAGGTGATGGAGATCGGAAAGTTTCCTGTTTTGGAGAGACTCGTCGATTCTCCAATGGAGGAGGACACGGTAATGTTTCTTGCCTGGAGGAAATTTGACGATTTTCTAGTGGTGAAGAACACTGAAAAGTACACATTTGCATATTTTTAAACTATGTTTTGTAATTTAAAATAAGATCAATTTACAGAATGTAAATATGTATATTACCTCTTTGAGCTCTTTACGTAAAGCTCTCAGATCATTTTTAATTTCACAGAAACGATCAACCGGTTTCGGCTCATAACTAGTCGGACTGGAACCGTTCGTTATAAACTTATCCAATTCATCCGAGTATTCTAACATTTCCAAGTTGCAATTGTCTTTATTTGACTTTTTGCTAATGTTATTTTTTGAACTTTCAGTATTTTTATTGAATAAATTTTTAGAAGTATTATCAGAAAATGGTTTAGGTGTAAAGTTGTGAAAGACAGGATTTTTGGATGTGCTCTGATTTTTTATCTTCGATGATCGTTCCAAATATTTATTCTCATTTTGAAGGTATTCATAAGGATTATCAGTAAATGCAATATTCTCACTAACGGGAACCAGAGTATCATCATTGGGTGAATATTCTAAGAATTCACACTGATGTTTATGATTTTTTTCTGATTTCATGTTGACATTTTTTCCAGTACCGGAAGTATCTTTATGAACGTTAGCAACTTCACGAGACGTCTCACCTTTATCATTGCTCATTTTCCTGCTCTTTTCAGATTTAGATGAGAACTTTTCCTTTTGGTTTTTCTGAAGCTCATTTTCGAAGTCCATATTTTGTAAGGCACTCATTTTACGAAGTTTTTCAACTTTCTCCGAAGATGTTAACAATGGTGGCAAGTTATTTGCGTATCTGTAAGCATTTTCTTCGTCTCTTTCTCTCTGTGCAGTTTGTTCTCGCGTTAAAGCTTTATATAATGGAACGTCTCTCGTATGTTTGAATGGTTTCAATACAGCAACGTTATGCTTAGATTTTGGAGCTCCACTAGTAGCCTGATTAACCGGAGGTTGAGGTGCGATACGCTTTTTAATAGCACCCCTCGAAGTGGGAGACCTGAGAAATACAGAGTTTAATATAAAATCACGAATTCTACCCATTTATGTATGTATATGTTGCAGTGAATCTGTATTTGCCAGTGAATTTATATTTTCACTGGTGTTAATGTAATTTCACGGAACGAGCCCATGAAAACGTATCAAATAATGAATGTTACCGCTCAGTATCAGTGAAATTGCAAGTGTTCACTTACAGATTATCAAGTACATGTATGTAGGTACACGCTGCAATTGTATTTTCGCTTGTGGATTTATACATTAAATAGTGAAAAAGTATTTTGATAGGATTTCACTGCAACGTCAGTGAAAATATATATATATGTAACTTCACTGGCAATATACTTTCATTGTAAGATGTCCATACATATGTATATAGTCTAAAACTTCATATGTACCTAAGCACTTGCTTATCCAATTCATTTTCAGCGGAAATTGAATTGTTTGAGGTTGGAAGAGCCGACAATTTTGAAGGATTTGGTCGATCAACTAAAATATCATCTTTTTTAAGACGCGAATGTTCTAATTTTGATGAGTGTTTATTATAACTGTGCTCGGTTAACTTTTTAGAACTTTTGGAAGCATTAACTTTCCAAGACGGTTGTGGACCAGGCTCTAAAATAAATTAAAGATCATAAATGATAAGCAAATTTTACTCTGGTAATTACGCAGGAGGAATTAATCACCATCGTCTAATTTCAAAAAGCCGTGATTTGAATCTTCGTGAAGTTTCTTATATTTGATCATTACAAGTTCCGAACACTCGGAACACTTCTCGGTGCGAGTGCCACAATAGAGTTCGTGATCAGCCATTGAAATGCGTTCTAAAGACAGTTCGCAATATATACAGTGCACTTGAGTCTTGCTGCACGCGTCCGTCTTGTGGGCCGCAAGGTCGCAAGCCTGCATCACTTCCCGGCATTGTGGACACGGAACTGAAAAGCGAATACATTGGTCAAATTGTGAGTCACTATGTTGAATCTTTATATATCAAACAAAGCAACCTTGCGCTGTATGTTTCTCCATATCGACTATAGCCACAGGTTCGTTACATTGCTGACAAATCCTAAGATTTCGACTGCAGTACACAGAGTGGATTGTGAAATTGTCTTCAGGTATGTTCCTCTTGCTGTAAACACATTATTTTTCATTATTAAATGTGTCGTTTAGATTAAAAATCAATATATTAAAACAGTATTGAATCAAATATAAAGTTGTTTTATTTCGAACCAGTAATATTGTACTAGTACTAAATATAAAGATTATTTATATAGAACTAGGTCAAGTTTAGCATTCGTTCTATTTATCAATTCCAAAGTATTTATATAGTCAGAAATGCAGAGTGAGTTTAGTATTTACATATGATCAATGAAATGGATAAAGGCAATGAGAAGGTAATATTATGATAATAAATTGAGATATACATACATACAATGGTCAAATAGAAGGAATAGAGTAAAATTTCTTATTATTTAAAGACTAGTATACATATGAGAGCACTGAAATTTAATTTAAAAGTAGTTTAAATCATTGTGAATGAATCAGCTTTACCATTGTGGAAAGTAATTGGATGGAAAACAGATCTGTCGTTGGTTTTAAAATAAAAAAACAAAGACATAGAAAATGTATTGGAAGAGTTCTTATACCAATAAACATTCTTAATGAGTTTGTATGATTTAACACAATTGGGGTGTTGAATCTTTGTATTAAATTTAATTAGAATAGAATTATGTGGATTACATTTACATATATATTTAAAAATTTCAATAAATTAATTGTAACTTCGATATATTTGTGTTATTGTATATAATTTGAAACTGATGAGAATGTTGACTTGAAGCTTTTTAGACTTGGTAAAAAAATTAATAATTACTGAATGTTACAGAGAATATCCAAAAATGTATAATGAAAAAAAAAAGTTTTGATGATACTTCTCTTAATGAATACTTATTAGTTAGAAATGATTTGTAGTTATTAGTTATAGTGCATGCAAACAACTTTTTTAAATATACTAGAATCAGTACATCGACGACTTTAGATAGTCTTTAGTTAATATTATGTATTAGATGTATTATGAGCATTTATAAGAATAGTAAATAGGTTTTTGAGCTCTATTTCCTAATATGCTAATTTCCTAATATACATTAACATTAGAATAACATAATATTATGATAACTAACGAAATTAAATTGTAAAATAGAAAGTGATCAGTAGACCATTAGCTATTAAAATAGATAGATGTATTGTGAGCATAATTTAGTAATAATAAAAAGCATTTAAAAATCAAACATACTAGAGAATCTAGTTGTCGTTTTTCTAATCTGAAGAAAATTTTACTATAAATATGAATTTGCATTGCATAAAGAATTAAAATTTTTGTTTACTCTGTTAATTTCATAAATAAAAAAATCATACCAAAATAACAACTACATAAACGATATGAAATGCAAAACAGCGTTTTTTTTTAAATATACTTTTAGTCATGCAGAAATTACTATGTATGTGGTCATTTAGTGAGCTTAGCAACTTACAAATGTCTGCCATACGACCCGACGAATCGGGGCATACAAAAGACGGACAGTAATGCTGAAATTTAATTGACATTCCCATAACCCAATTGAACAATCTGGCACTTAAAAGTTAGTGTGTTGCAACCGGGCGAAAGATGAATGCACACATTAATGCACCGGGCTAAAATTAGCCTCGGCTGTCAATCGGCCACAAGTCGACGAGAAGCCCGAGACACGTGCATGGTGCAGTCAGTCTCCGACCTCGAACGCATCGACACACTGGATTATTTCGTCGAGAGTACGCAGCGTCATTTGTCTATATTTAGTTTGGCCACATAATGTATGTTCACTTACTGATCACTGATCTATCTACCGATCGAAAACAATTTTGAAAAAAAAGTTGTGGTGTTTGTATGGGAGGTTTTCGCGCAAAAATCGGGCATTTCTGTGAGGGAGGGGGCGGGGTTCGAGGAGAGGTGAGGTGAGGTGGGGTGGGGTGGGGTGGGGTGGGGTGGGGTGGGGTGGGGTGGGGTGGGGTGGGGTGCGCCCCCGTTCGGTGCAGGAGCAGGAGCAGGAGGACAGGACTCACCAGTTGGTGCAAGGGCGGGTGCGCGTCGGCACGGTGTCTGCCGGATCCGCCATCAGATCGGCTATCGCAATGGCGGCCCTCAACCCGGCTGCTCTCGCTCTCGCTCTCGCTCTCGCTCTCTCGCTCACGACTGAGGGATTCCCTCATTCCTCGCAGAATCAGGCGCGCCAACTCACGTTGCGCACTCTATGCAATATGCGGCGATTCTAATTTTTACTAACCTTCCACTTGCGTATCATCATCGGTAAACGGACTACTAGTCATATGTGAACTAGTCACAGGACAACCGGTCGCTCTAGATTGGTCACATGTGATCACCCGTCACACTAAAACTGGTCACCGAACCATCACCATCTTCAGCCATTGGGGCCGTCGACACCAACAATATTACTTGCAATATTTTCTATATCCAGTTCCTAAATAGCAACCACAGGTTGCAATATGGTGTGGCGGCTCGCTATACGACATGGTCGAGTTTGGTCACCTTCCTGCGAGTGGGGACCAACTCGGCTGTGTTCAGAGTAGCTACCTCACTCTGCCTTCAGCTATCATAAATAAATCACGTGCATCAACATGCATCAAATACATTTTATCCCCCATAATGGGAACTGGATATGGAACATATTTTAAGTAATATTTGTTCAGACCAATTGTCTGATGGTCGGCTTTCGTGACCTTATGACCCACGAGCTGGCCGATGTTTTTTGGTGCTGGCCGCACTGGTGTGGCCAGCGCTGACATTCCCGCTCCAACCGTCGCCGCTTGAACACTGCTTCTAAGCGGCGCGTTTCCTCGATCCTGAATCACCAGTTCGAGACTGGTGATGTTTGACGATACTTGGAGACCAGCTCCAGTATTCGTCCGTGGTGTATTGAGGAAACCTGGTCTGTCTTCGTCCCGAAGGCAGACAACTCAGACACGCGTGCTTGATGCATAACCTCCAGCACACGTGCTACCATTGTATACGAACTCCCCCCCTTTCCCCCTGCTTGCTCTCTGTACATTTAACCTTAAAATACAGTTGATCATATACAGATTTACAAACTGTTTTCATTACATATAATCCCTCTCTATTTTCCGTCTCCCAACATCCTGCTCCCATACGCACACGGTATGAGAGAGGGAGACAGAGAGCAGAGCAGCCATCAGCAGAGACCAGACTACAGACGACGAAGGAAGACACCGTGAGGAAAGCCACGCGCGACGCTTTACCACGAGCTATACAAACATCACGACATCAGGTGGCATCTCAATTGAGAACCCCTGGCGTCCGTACAATATTGTCGGTGACGCCGGCCCCATTCACCATCCATTGCTGGATGAAAGACAGTGGAGGATCGTCTCAAGCTCCTCATTTGGATTTCTATTGGTTTGGATTTGTTCAATCTAAAATATACTGATCTGGTTGAGAGATTGTTTAGTTTGGGATCGTAGCATGTTCAATTTTTATATTTATCCTTATTTGTTTTTAATTATGGTTTTTTTTTTCATCTTATTGTAGATATATGTAGGAATATAGCACAACCTATTTCCCTCGTCGAACTCAAGCTGTACAAATTACATCATCGCGTCCTGTTCGAACACGTAGAGTCAACCTTGGCCAAAGTACCTCCGTTCGAACTAGGGCAAAGACAAAGGCAGATACGCAATCGCGAGTACACGAGAACTAAACGAAACGATATGAACCAAACGAAAATATCATAATATTGAGTTATTTTTCCGAGTAATCTTATGTAAGCATGCAGAAATAATATTTTTCAAATCAACTTAAAGTAATACTTAGAAAACTTACCTTTTAATCTTGGACTTCAAAAGGCTAATAATTATACTGCAATAAACATGTATATAATATTATGAAAGTATCGAAAAAAAGTTTAATGCGAAATTTTGATATAAGATTATGAGATCTGTATGCACATGTAAACATATGTATATAGATGTATTATACGTACATACATATGTACTCAGTGTATTTTTACAAGTTGTGGCGGCCACAATATGTTTTGTCAACAACTCCTAATGCATTGAAACTATTAAAAGTATTCAAATGCGTCAGCGTTCCAATAATAACTGATTTCTTTGTTGGCATATTCTTCACTCTCCGACGCAGAATAATGTAAATGGCCGATTCGAAGTTGGAAAACATCCCAAAAAGTCATTAATTATAATTGAAGTTGGAAATTTAAAATAAATCAAAGTGAAATATGAAAACAATAATAATCATTAATTGATTGATAATTGTCCACAAACAAATAAATTGGATCTAACCAAACATGAATTAAGCTATGTAAATGTTTAAGGAATATATCTAGTATCAAAAATTCAATTAATCAAAAAAAAGTTTTTTAAAAACATATGTACCTCTTGTATAATTTGTATATAAAATTATTATTTTGAATAAAAACACCAATATTTTTTTTTTACTACCGCCATCTATGTATAAAATTAATGACTACCAACTGTCACCGAGATTAAAAATCTTCGTACCTGAAATGCTTCTTATACGATATTTTATCTCTATCGTAATGGCGGAGGCTCCATGTACTTATATTGATGACCAAAATGAGCAAAATGGCAAAGTATGAAAACGACCGGATAAGAGGCAAACTTTTTCCTGAATTGTAATCGTAAGTGAAACGTAAAGGAGGTATGAAATATGTAAAAACAATATTCGCTAAACACACATACCAATTATGAGAAGCAAGCATATGCATTTTATTCGATATTATGATATTTTACATATATTGAGGACTTGAAAACTTTTCCATGTGGGTAGTAGCTAAGTCAATTATCAATTCCTTTCCAAAACCACCTATTGATGTATCATCCAGCAAAACGCCAATACCAATATAAAATGTAATACTACAGTAATATGCATGCGGTGGATAAGAACAATGTAATATTTATTAAAATTCTTTACTTTTTCATCACCAATTTATTAGTAACACATTAATATGGATATATAAATTAATAAATAATATATTTTGTGTACAGATATATATATATATATATATATATATATATATATATATATATATATATATATATATATATATATATATATATATATATATATATATATATATATGTGTATATACAGAAAATAGTAAATATGTATGCATACATACATACTTATATTAATTTCACTCACATTTTTACACGTATAACAATTTTACAAATACAATTGATTATGAAAATACACCAACAACTTTATATAGTAGTACTACACACACACATGTATTATTGACATACAATTTTATGAAATACGAGTAACAAGTGGAATCAAAATGAATTCCTTTCCCATTATATTGACTTACATATATAATTTAATATTAGACTAGATTTTGTTGAATTAAAAAAAAATAAATAATTATAACGACATTCCTAAAATCACAGATAAATTGGATAAATAAAACATAAAATTTGATTCATAGTACACCTTATATATAAAATATGTTCATAGGTAGATAAATTTGAATATACTAACACCGTAAATACATACATAGTATATATACAATTTCAAAACTGTCTACGATTTTTTTTTAATAACACATTACACTTACAATTATATTTTTACAACATTTTTCTGTTTTATAATTAGCATTACCAAAGTATAAAAGTATCAACAAACACCGACGTAAGTCGTAAGCTCGTTTCATGTTGTTGAAGCTCATATTTTGGTCGCATTGTAAGAAAGTATTTCAATACATCAATTTAGAGTAAATGTTAAACATAAACCACATATACCACGTGAATATCTTTATTAGATGATATACATATGTATGTACACAAATTTACTTACATTGTAGAATTAAATATACAGTGCGTATTCTATGTAACTACATAAATATATATGTACGGTATACAAGTAATATATATATATTAAGTTGATTAAAACAATCCTTCAGCTTGTTTCATGTTTGTAATTATGTATGTATGTATATGAATACTAGAAGTTTATATGAATGTGAATATGAAAGTGTTATTATACATATATATTATGAATAAAAAAATAAATTTTAAAATTTCATTTGGAGGTAGTGTAATTGAACTAAATTTTTTAAAATGTTAAAATCATTTTATAAATTGTCAAGTTTGCCACTATATTAACAAAAAAAAAAATTTACTAACAGATTGCATTTTTTGATGTAATTAACATTAAAATGAATATTTAGTTTAAAGGCTTTGTTTGTACACGTATTCGACTTGAGTGCCATGTATCAACATCCACATATACCCTATTTTATATATAATTTATGCACATGCATATACATATATGCATAAGCGTTTCCATAGTCATGATTTTGATAGTATCCATAGTCATGAAAGAAAAATAAAATAAATAGCTAAATTTGACAAAAAATATTTATCTATATACAATTTCATGTAAATAAAATAATTCACTTTAAGTTCGAGGAAATTTCAGTACCATAAAAAGGAATAGAATATCTTTCAGTACGCCAGCACATACATATAGATATTGTGTATTAATCAAAATTAATAGCGACTCGTGAACTATAGGTAGCAATCAGCATTTGTTGTACCAGGTCCGAGAGCCACTGGCCGTGGTCACTTGGTGGTGTTATGCAGCATCAGTTGCACTCTTTTGCCGCTGCTCTCTGAGCCCTTCCTTTCATGGAGTGTATTTTTATGAACCTGGTGTTTAGTTCCATTAATTATCGCTTGCTGGAAAGACAATACACCAAATTAGAGAATTCTATTGACCACTGTTAAAAATTACAAATTCGTACATTCAAAACTGCAAGAATTCATTTATATCAGAAATTATCGAAATTTAAAGTGATATTGAAAAATAAAACTAAAAATAGAATAATCAAAATATTTAAAATTTTAATTACTTCATTGCTTTATATTTAATTACCACTGAGCCAGCAGTATGGCTCGATCCCGTGCTAATCTTTAATACTGCTGGTCAGATTTCGATATTTGTGACTCCTCTTTTCGCCAATTTCGATATTTGAGTCGATCGTTTCCTATAAGGGTTTGCCAATTTATCTGATTTCATTGTTGAAATAGTTCCTCCATCAAATTGGCAAAAATCATTCTACCCACTATACAAATATCTGAATTAGATTTATGTACAATATGTAAAAATTTATGTACAAGTCTAAATCCATAGATTTATCTATGGATTAACTAATTGTTAATTTCGTGTTCTACAGGCTATCGAAATACAGCGATTTATGTAATAAAAATGCTGCAATGTTTGTAATTAATTGTCTAGGAAGGCGCATTGGGATTTGCCTGCTAGGCCTTCCTGGTATATACATATCTATGTAAACATAAAATAAAATAAAAATATGTATTTTGATATTAAATGAAAAATACAAATAATAATTTTTAAGGAAAAGAATTATTGTAATATTAAAAATGAAGTTAGACAGTGTACATTTTAGGAGTTTAGTAATTACTCAAGTATTTTGAAGATTATCATGCACAAGGAAGGATATGGTCACTGAGAGATTTGAATTTTTTTTAGTCATCATCAAAAGCAAACCAATTTTATCAGCAACTTGGAACGAAAGAATGGGGATTTATTACAAAGGAAAATTTATTACATTTCGAAAATTAAGTTCCATTTTCATAGTAAACATAGTTTAAGTTTGAAGATATGTATATTGTTATTTTTTTTAATTTTATATTCAACTCATTCAGATAGAAAAGAAAGTCTCATAGTGGATGGATTTAGTGCATGCCTCTATTAAGAAAACAGGTTTTTTTTGAGGAAACGAATTCAGTATAAAAATGGTAGGTTTAGTAAGATAAACTTCAACACTTGTTTTTCAATACTGAAATACAGAATAGCGATTTTTTCTATGGCTTTCGACAACTAAAAGAGGATTTTATGAAAATGGAGCAGGGTGTTTCTAAAATGATAGATATGTTGTTGTCTAATTACCTTAGAAGAGTCATGTCTATCGCGTTGCAAAAGTGTGGCTCGCCTATGCCTGTCGGACGAAGTTAACATTTCACTTAAAGTAGTTGATTCTGAATGACCACGACTGTTTCCAGACCGGCCACTCCAACAACATAGCCATTTAAAAGGCGGAATTTTTCTGTCAACAAATAAACACCCTTTCAACTTATAAATAAAAAATAAATTAACACCAACCAATATAAATAATTAAAAAATAAATAAAAAAATTTATAAAAATCAACTTAAAAATAAATTACACCATGCACACCGAAGTTATTGTAACACTTCATACACAACATTTAGATATTAAAAACAAATATGTAGTTCCATGCATATGAAAACCAAGTATATATGACGGGCTGAAAACCAGACTAAAATAACAGCATATATGTACATATGAAATGCTATTATTTTAGCACTTAAACCAGCTTTTTTTAAAAATGTCACTTGTACCAGTCTGGTTTTCAGCCCGTCATATGTAGTTATGTTTAATATTTATATTGCTATTTTTGAATATTGAGAATCAGGTGCATGCAATATTCTTAATTTTATGATAAATTTATCAAAATAATAAATATTTATGTACATTCATATATATGTATGTATGTAAGTATGCATACCTATGTAAGTATGTTTTAAGAAATTATGAAAAAAATGTAATATCGACATAAGTTAATAGATGTCACTTTATATAAAACGTATTAAATTATATATAAAAATTAAATGATATATTACAATAGAACCTCCTATCCGGACTAATTGGGGATGAAGATAGTCCGGTCCGGATGATGAGAAATCCGGATAATCGAAAAAATCACAATTGAAAGGGAAAGACTTGTACATTCAATATGAATAATTTTTATGTGTCGACATTTACATATGTATAATAACATGATGAACAATATTAAATTATTCTTTATTAAGAAATTCAATTATGGATTTTTGCTTGAAGTTAGCTGTTCTTTTTTTGAAGCTGCCAAATCGCGAATACTTTTAAGACACATAAGTTGTCTCGAGTTACATTATTCTTGGCTCTCAAACCACTTCATACCACCTCCCCCCTCGCAAATTTCCTCATTGTCTTCTTCATTTTCTTCCACTGAGGTAGATATTTCTTTAATTATTTCCTCATTGTTCAAATTTTGGAATCCAGAATCGTTCGCATCGCAATTTAACCACTCGATGACATATTCTTCGTTACATTCACCACATATTGAAAGTTGTGCTATTGCTCCCGTAATGTCTCCCATATCAATCATTAATGCGTTACTGGAACATACTAATTGCCTTTTCAAAATTTTGATCCATGATTTTTTCAAATCTTTAAAGAATTGCAACTTTCTGCTGCCATCTAGCAAGAGTTTTTTAATTTATTTTCTTGTAGAAGCTGATAACGTAAACGTTTGAAAGCAATTTCAATTTAAATTCAGTAACAAAATCGTAAAATTTGTCATTGTTTTTAACAATCCTGATCAGTGCCGCAGCGAGGCTATGGCAAATGGGCAAGTGCCAAGGGCGCTCGATGTGAGGGGCGCCGAAGGCGCCCCTTGCCCACTTTTTTAATAAAACATAAAATTTGAGATTCATTCGATGAGTTTTTGAAATATCCATTTGTATATACATATGGTATTTTTAACTGGTGAGGGCTTATTGACTTTACTGAACAAAATTTAGAAAACCAAGGAATAAAACATTCTCAAAATAGTTGGAAATAGACTGTGATCGATTTCTAAATGAACTTAAATGTTTAAAATATCAATTACAAACTTTTTATGGGGGTAATGAACCCAGGAGAATGTAGTATGTAATGTAATGCCTGCAATAGTGGCTTCGGCCGAAAGTAGCTTTAATAAAAATCGATTAAAGGCTTTAGTCAAGGGCGATTATCAATATTATCAATACAAAGTGAATTAGCAAGTAATATAAATTTTGATAATATAATAACAAACTTTGCTAACGCCAAATTCACGGAAAATTCGTCTTCAGTTTTTGCTATCTGTAATAATTAATAGTTAAGTTGTTAATAATGTAATAGGTTACCGTTCGACAAATTTATGGTTTTATATAAATAAAAATTTATTTGAAACAACATTAATACAAATTAAAATAAACGACAAAAAAATAAAAACTACGAAATTTGAATTGTGTTCAAAGTGCACTGATTCCTTTTATATAATTTGATATTTATTGTGGAATTATCAATGTGGGACATTTATTATATAAAAAATAATCTTGTTTCTTTTATTAATTTTAATATATTTAAAAAAAATATGTATTATTTTAAATGAAAGAAATGTTTTAATCTAATGAATAAATAATAAGGGGCGACAAATTTGATATTTGCCAAGGGCGCCACAAACATCGCTATATTCGGATAATTGAGGTTCTATTGTATACATACATATATGTACATATGTATTTACATACATACTTACATACATACATAGCTGACTTTCAACCATAAATCATGAGGGGGTTTATTTGTCATTTAAAACATTCCAATCTGAATTATATTAACTTGAAAAATTGACTGAACCTACCTTTCCTCTTATCATTCCTTGTCATGGCGTATCTTATAAAGAAGTATGTAGTTTTAAAAGTAAAATTTTATCCATCGCTATTTTTTCAATAAGTAGAATAAGTAGTTGTTAGTGACAACATTCCATTATCTCCAAAAGTTAAATATTACATTAAAAAAAAAGCTTCCAATTGTAACTATTTGCAACATACATTTTAAGTATATATCTCTTAGTTAAATTCAAACAAATTATCGGTGATACTGCTTATATTCGATGGATAAAAATGAAATAATCAGAGCTCAACGAATAATGGATGTAATTTTACTCCTAGGTCACAGACAAAATCTCCTCTAAAATCAAAGTCAAATTAATTTGAATATTCAATTTCATCTTTGAAATGAAAATATGTCTGTGTAATTGAATGAATAACATTTATTCCACTACGAAAATTCAAGACCTCTATCCAGCACACAATGTTAACAAGGATCTCTTGACTTTAATGCTATTAACCGTTTTAAGTGGTCTTACCGGTAGATCTTCCATACAAATTATATCCGGTAAAATGTAAATGAATAGAAAACGCATACTCCCACGTAGATTGTAAATGAATCATAGAAATCCAAGTGTTTTGTCAAACACTGGGACTTGGTTCACTTTTGCTCTGTCTGTTATATGTATGTACATAGGTGTGTGCAATACAAACCTCAAACTTTTGAAAATGTGTGTGGAGAACAAGCAGTAGATAAGAGGGTTGGCCGCTGAGTTGAGAGGCGCCAAACTTTGGATGAGGGTGGCCACAGCTGCATTTGTTTGCGTGTTCGGGATGCAGCCGAAGACTTGCAGCAGGTCGAAGATCATGTACGGTGACCAGCACAGGATGAATACTGTTGAATTGGGAAATTTGCATAAATAAAATTCATTTTGACAAATCGAAAATTGAATAAGAATATTGGCAAGAGGATTTAAAGCTGGAATTGTAGTTGATTTTTTTTCTTATTTCCCCACTCTTCGCCTCCATTGGCAAAGGATGAAGATACGTTCGCCATAACAATGAGGAAGATTTCGTATGAATTCAGTGCATCCGCACGCGCGTGTATAGGGCGAATGTATTATTCATGAGGACCCTTTTTTGGCGGGTAAGTGGTCGTGACAAATTTGTAAGACATGTCCGAATATTTGCATGGCAGTAACGCGTCGTCGATCAGAGCGATGAAGAAGAACTGCCTTCTCTTTGAATATATATCCCGAGGAAATAAAAAAAAAATAACTCGCATTGTATGGACCTACAGATCTTTCACCCAAAATATAACATTTTGAGAGGATATTTGATAAAATATATAAAATAAGAGGAAATTTGAGAAAATATACACTAGTCTGAACATACATACTATTGAGTATTTTCAATTTCAACTTTTAATAAATCGAATAGTTTAAAAATTTACTTTAATAACTTGTAATTTTTTATAACATGAGAGCGTATTTTACTAGTTTTACTATGGAAATGTTGACTAGAGAGATTTGAGAGCATTGACTAAGAGCTGATTTTTAAAATAATTTGACTTTTAATAAAGACCGATATTGAGTGATTTTTATGAATACTTAACTTTTAATAAAAAAAAAAACTAATGATTGAAACATTTACTTTGAAATCAAAAATTTTTTTAAAACAAAAAGTAAATTTTTAGACCAAGTCACAAGAATGAGACATTGATATTTCGAAAGCTGAGTAAAAATTTGAATGCAAATTAAGACGATATATAAATAGTTTTAAATCATCACTTAGACATATTCCTTCCGGTGTCCCACAAGGGTCGCATTTAGGTCCCTTATTCTTTTTACTATATATTAATGATATCTCATACATCTTCAAACATTCCTTTATACTTCTTTACGCTGATGATTTAAAAATTTACAAACCAATATACACCATAGACGATTGTCATAAGATACAAGAAGATCTAGATAGATTCTCTATATATTGTTTAAATAATGATCTTTTTATTAATCTAGAAAAATGCTCTATTTTAAATTTCACTAGAAATAAGTTAATTATTACCAATCACTATCAATTAAATCATTCAATCCTTAACACGTCATCTTCTATTAAGGATCTTGGTGTAATACTCAACAATAAACTAGATTTCTCTGAACATATTTCTTTTATTACCAACAAAGCATTTAAATCTCTTGGATTCCTACTCCGCTCAACAAAACCCTTTAATGATCCTTATGTACTTAAATTACTTTATTTTTCCTTTGTAAGGTCTCACATTGAATTTGCCTCAATTATCTGGTCACCTTTTTATTTATCCCATATTAATTGTATTGAGAAAGTTCAACTTAAATTTATTAAATCCTTACGCTACCTTTTTCCTACCTATGCCCATTCTACTGTTTCCGACATTTTAAAAATCCTTTCTTTTAACAATCTTTCTGTCAGGCGACGACATACTGATGCTATATTCTTCTTTAAGCTCATAAATGGTTTCCTTGATTGTTCTGATTTACTGAATAAGGTTAATTTCAGAATCCCAGTTCGGTACTCTAGACGCGTTGCACTCTTTTCACTTGATCCTTTCAATACTAATTCCCAAAAATATTCTTATCTGCAGCGCGTTTATAGTATGTTTAACGGAGAGCTGAATGAGTTGATCTACATATTTGGTATTTCCCTACATCAATTCAGGTCGAACATCAAGAGAATCTTGACCGATTGATTCATTTCTTCTCCTCTTCTATTTTTCCAATATTTCCAATATTTTTATACTTTAGTTTAGTTATGTAATGTGCTATTTAATCATATTATAGCTTTCATTATTTTCCTTTTCATTTGTTTATTTTGTATTTACCTTTTTCATTTGTTTTATATTTGTAAATTTCAATTTCTTCTTATATTCTATTTTATAACCTTTTTCCAATATTTTAACACTATAGTTTAATTATGCAATGTTCTACATATTTTGTCATGTTATAGCCTTTATTCTTTTCTTTTTCATTTGTTTTCCTTATTTATCTTTTTCATTTTTTTTTATAATTATCTGTTATTGGACTTGGATGTTACATATATTATATATTTACTATTTGTTTTTTTATACATATCTATGTACATCCTGTTGTCTGTTGATTTTTCAATAAATAAAATAAAATAAATAACCTAATTAAGAAATCACCAATTCTCTCCGTAAAATTTTATCATGAGTATGGCAAAGTGCTCAATCTGCCATAGCGAGAAGGGGGCGAAAAGGGAAAAAAAACGATCAGAACAGTGTGGACAAATGGGACAGTGTGGACGATAGACGTCACCGTGAAGGAAGATGCAGTATTTTCAAACGTGCCTATTACGATTATTTTTCACCATGGTAATGGCGGACGTCATTTCCACTTATATTGATGACCAAACCGAGCAAAATGGCAAAGTTTGAAAACAATCGGATAAGAACTCAAACTTCGTCAGACGACAAAATCGATTCTGAACTAAGAAGAGGTTAGTAATAATAATAAAAATGTTTAAATTCTTCAGAGCATCAGTGGGCGGACAAAACGTGACAAATCAAACAATTTTACGAAAACGACGGGACGAACGCAAGGCACGCAAAAAACGGGACTGTTCCGGTCAAAATGGGACGTATGGTCACCCTAATTTTAGCCCATGATATTCGTACGCATTCATTTGCAGAATTTCGCTACATGAAAGTGGTTGATGTATATATTACGAGCTTATTTATATTTGGAAAATGTGCTACTTGATTGAAAAGACGTCTATCGTAAGAAAGAAAGGACCTTGATTGAAATATAATATCAAAGTAGAATTTTTCATTTCCTTCTATATTTGATATTTGACGCAATGAATTTTTCATAAATTATCGTTTTTGAAATTAAATTTTAGCATTTTCAGCTTTTCATCAAAAATATATATTTTTACATACTTTCACATCACTGCAGATAAATCGAAATAAAATTTTATTTTTGATCGTTAAACAATAACAACATTTACGCATTTAATATGATTTTATTTTAATGCCATAAAATGTTATTAAAACGGAATTCAATAAAATTATAGAATTTTTATAAATTGTTTTATAATTTAATTTTCCATTCGTCAAACAAAAAAGAAATCGTTTATTTTCCTGAAACTTTTTTATCTCGCTAATTTTCATTACTTTCTGTCATTCTCCTTTTTCCGTCTGGTTATAAAAGTAATCACTTATACAATATGTAAGTAGAAAGGAGCCAGGTCTGAAAGTAATTACAGTAAAGTGATATTGAAATTTGAGTCGAAAAGTTTAGATTTACATAAGTTCAGTTGTTTCTGACATGAGTATACGCAAATTGTGTGACACCGTGTCAGTAGTGTGGGGTGGGGGGAGCGACTTAAGCGAGTATATATATATATATATATATATATATATATATATATATATATATATATATATATATATATTTGAGTTCGGTCTTTCGTGTCATGCGGGGAAGACGTGCTTCTGCGTTCTTCCCGCTATTACTCGCTTAAACCCGGCTATTGCACGAAATTTAATCTAAAAACTTAACCATCTAATCACTTATTCTACTAATTGCATCCTAGTATAATTTAAGTGTAAAAATAAACAGCAAATCGGTCGTAAAAAGCGGTTTTATATCAGTTATTTCGAAAAATTTTGTGCTAATTTTTGTGTCAAATCTGAGCAAAAAAATATACGAACGAGATACATCTCCTTACCTGAATACAAAAAAAGGGTCCTTCAGTCGGTCCCACAGAAGCAATAAATCTTCCACATAATTGCTTCCAGCCAAAAATCTTTAACGAACTTTACTTAATAGAATAATAGCAAACAGAAACGGTGTTTCCCAACTGTCTATCAGTTCTTTTTTATATTTAAATTATATTAAAGTAATTCGTGTAATTTTATATTCTTTACTAAAGTTATTATTAAAATATTAAATTGCAAACCGCACTCACATATATAAATCCGTTGTCTCCAAAGAGGCGTCTCACGATAAAGATCTATAAAAAAGTAGTATAACAATTGCTAATCTATTATTATCATAACTAACTACTTTCACTTACAAAGTAACCCTGTTAAATGGCATGTAATAATTCATAAGTGATCCAAGTGATACCTAGGATGACTATCTGTCAAAGCTGACCACAGAGAAGAGTCTATGGCGGTAAGAACTCACTCCTTGAATGGAAATCTCTCTCAGGTACCGCCTTTTTCTCAACACATCTTGGATAAATGCGAGAAAAATAATATCCAAACCTCCAACAAGGTAAGAGTGACGATGGATGATAGCTTAGCTAATAGAAACCTGTATTTAGCCACGTACAATGTAAGAACGTTATCGAGTGAAGGAAGTGTGCTTGCATTAGAGAATGAATTAGAAAATATCAAATGGGATATAGTAGGACTTAGTGAAGTAAGACGAAAACAGCAAAACCAAATAATCCTAAAAAGTGGTAACTGTCTCTACTGGAGAGGGCTACCAAATGGTAGAATAGGAGGAGTAGGGTTTCTTATCAATAAGAGAATAGAAAGAAATATTATAGAAATAAGCGACATATCGGAACGTATATGCTATATAGTATTAAGAATCTCGAGCAGGTACACTTGTCAAATCTTCCAAGTGTACGCCCCCACATCTAGCCACCCAGACGAGGAAATAGAAGACTTCTACGAAAAAATACAGGACGCATACGATAATAGCCGTCACCACTTTAAAATAATCATGGGCGACTTTAACGCAAAAATAGGACAAAAGGCAAATACAGAAAGAGCAGTAGGCAATTTTGGTACCGGCCAAAGAAACGACAGAGGCGATCGCCTCATAGAATTCGCAGAACACAACAGGCTCTTTATCACTAATTCATTTTTCAGGAAAAACACCAACAATAAGTGGACTTGGGAGAGTCCTAAAGGAGACAGAAACGAGATCGATTTCATCCTAACAAATGCCCTGCACTCCGTTAAAGACGTTAGTGTTTTAAGTAAAGTAGATATAGGTAGCGATCACAGATTAGTCCGTGCCAAGATGGCCATTAATATAAATTGCGAACGAAGGAAATTAATAAAAGGATGCAGTAACTCTCCAGATTTCGCTCAACTAAGGTCTAGGAAAAAGGAATTCGAACTCGAACTTGGAAATCGATACGGGAAATTAAACCCAGAAGCAGACATCGAGGAATTGAACACTGTAATTAGTTCGGTTCTAACCTCAACAGGTAAGAAATTAGGTGGATTCAGGAAACAGATTAAATTAAGCAAAATTTCAGCGGAAACAAAAAACCTAATTAAGCATAAAAGGAATTTAGATAGGGATAATAATAAGCAAGAATACAATCTAGTAAATAAGGAAATTAAAAAGAGAATAGTCAGGGATGTCAGGGATTTTAACAGCAAGCTAATAGAAAATACCATTAAGAATAACCGTAGCCTGAAAAAGTGCAAACAGGATCTTTTCTTAGGCAAAAACCAAATGATCGCAATCAGATCAGAGAGCGGAGTAATAATTAGGAATAGAGAAGAAATCATAGACAGAGTTTACACGTTCTATGCAAAACTATACGAGAACGACAACGGCCAATTCCCCGCTCTGGAATCGACACACGGCCAAAGGGTTCCTGCAGTATTGCCTAGCGAAGTAGAGGCCGCGCTAAAAACTGCAAAGAACGGTAAAACCCCAGGGGAAGATAATATTCCCATTGACTTACTAAAATGTGGCGGCCCCCCCCTAATTAATATCTTAGCTAGGCTTTTCAGCAAATGCATCCAGAACCAAGCTATACCAGAAGGATGGAATAACGCAACTATCATTTTAATACACAAAAAAGGCGACAAAAGCGATATCAAGAACTACCGACCCATTAGTCTACTTTCAGCGGTCTACAAGCTCTTCACGAAGGTTATTACAGAAAGGCTGAAAAATATCCTCGACGAGAACCAACCTATAGAGCAGGCAGGGTTTAGGGCAAATTTCAGCACAATGGACCACCTCCAAGTAGTTGGCGAACTAATCGAGCGCGCCAACGAATATCAACGGCCATTGTGCCTAGGTTTCGTCGATTATGAGAAAGCCTTCGATACAGTTAGTCATAATGCAGTACTTAACGCTCTAAAAACACAGGGAGTGCCGGAACCCTATGTGGGACTGTTAGCTGCAATATATAAGAATGCCACAGCTTCGGTTAAAATTTTTTCAGGTACAGATAGATTTAGCATAGGAAAAGGAGTAAGACAAGGAGATACAATCTCGCCCAAGTTATTCAATGCGGTGCTTGAGGGAGTTTTCAGGAAATTGGATTGGGATACAGCCGGAGTAAGTATCAATGGTCGCTTTTTGAGTCACCTTCGGTTCGCAGACGATATAGTTTTAGTAGCTCGTGATTCAGCTGACCTACTTATCAGACTAACACAGCTGGACAGGGAAAGTAGAAAAGTAGGATTAAAAATTAACGTAGATAAGACTAAACTAATGTTCAATAGTTATTGCATGCCTGATAGCATCCCCTTAGATGATAAACCAGTAGAAGTAGTAAATAATTATTTATATTTAGGTCAAATAATTGACATGTCTGGTAGTAAAAATGAAGAGATAAAGAGACGTATGAAATTAGGGTGGAGTGCATTTGGACGGATGAATGCTGTTTTTAAATCAAAAATGCCACTCTGCCTGAAGAAAAGGATCTTTGATCAATGCGTTTTGCCAGTGATGACGTATGGATGTGAAACTTGGACACTGAACGCCAAGATGCAAAATAAAATCCAATGCACTCAAAGAAGTATGGAACGCTGTATGCTTGGCATAACGAGGAAAGACAGGAAGCGGAACACGTGGGTGAGAAATATGACAAGGGTAGTGGACATAGTGGATAGAGTGAAGAGATTGAAATGGCAATGGGCGGGTCACGTAGCTAGGAGGATGGACGAAAGGTGGACAAAAGAAGTGCTTGAATGGTACCCGAGAGAAGGCAAAAGAGTAAAAGGAAGACCGCAAGGAAGATGGGTGAACGAAATTAGGAAAATGTGCGGAATGAGATGGATGAGTGTTGCGCAAAACAGAGACGAGTGGAAGCGTGTTGGAGAGGCCTTCATCCAGCAGTGGATGGCGAATGGCTGTAAATGATGATGATGATGATATATATATATCGCACGTGATTCCATCGACTTGACATTCACACTTTCAAAAAATATTATAATAAATAGATGACCAAAATCTTACCGAAAACGATGACAAACGTCATTTTGACCGTTTTGATTTTAGCTCGAGGGATTAAGCCTCTCGAACTGGCTCTTCTAGAATCGGCATCAGGTGGTACTAAAATAAGAATGTAATTCCTCATTATTTACAATGTTAATACTCATCTAACTATCTTCAAACAATATATGTACGAGTATATATGTATGTATTTGTTAAAGTTCCACTTGAAAAGCGTACTCTGTTTGTTTCTTTTGAATTTTCTCGAACTCGATGGTGGACTGATGACGACTTCGCTCTTCGCCCATATGGTCAGAACGATGACCGTGTAACAGGCCGTTATTGTCAGGGCCGGGAACACGAACAGGGTCAAGGAAACACAGGTCATCCAGATTTGCCAGTGTTGTGGAGTGCCCAGCTCTATCCAGCACTGTGCTTGACCTTAAAAAACGAACATACATAATATGTATTATTACGTGGTAAAAGTATAGTGCTTGTTTTCGTCAATTCAATTGTATCTGTGCTTTTTTGTTATAATTTAGTAATAACCAGATGCACGCATTCGTGTATTTGCGTAGGGCATACATAGCACGGGAAAATGTGAAGTAAATAAATTAAAATGTAATTTAAAAAAAAATATGTTAAAAATTCTTCATAAATAAGCGATTGAAATATGTATGTACAGGGTCTACGTGACGAGCCGGAATGTGAAATCACCGAAAACGCAAATATCGGAAGGCAGAGATCTTAAGTCGAAAGATCAAAAAAAGGGTGCATGGTAAACGGTACATACTCACTTAATTTGCGCGAGCAGGATACAACAGGAACAAGAGGAACAAGAGGAACAGGCCTTTCCTCCCGTATTAATGTGCGCACGCAGAATACGGGAGGAAAAGCCTGTTCCTCTTGTTCCTGTTGTATCCTGCTCGCGCAAATTAAGTGAGTATGTACCGTTTACCATGCACCCTTTTTTTATCTTTCGACTTAAGATCTTTCGATTTTCGATCTTTGCCTTCTAATATTTGCGTTTTCGGTAATTTCACATTCCGGCTCGTCACGGAGACCGGTATGTACATACTCATCCGGCAGAGTTATACTAATTTTTATTTTTATTTTACATCACTTGCTCCCCCTAAATTTAGGAATAGTGTGAATTTAGAAAATAGTATGAATTTAATAAATTTTTTAAATTAAATTTTTCTAGACAATTGATTACATACATTGCAGCATTCTTTATTGAATAAATCGCTGTATTTTGAGAGGCGAAATTAACTAAATTAAGAGAACACGAAATTAACAATTAGTTAATTAATGAATTAATCCATAGAGACACATATGGATTTAGACGTGTACATAATTCTTTACATATTATATGATACATAAATCAAATTCAGATATTTGTGACATTGCGTGTAGGATGGTTTTGGTGGTTTGATGGTTTTAATTTGGTACATATGTACATACAAGTGTTCTAACAATTTATAAGCCTACCCAATTTTCTTCACACTTAATAGACGTCGATAATTATACCTATAGATATTATATTATCGGATTGTTGGCAAAATTTTATATATGTATTATATGTTGTGGACTTTAAATATGTATTTAAAATAGCACACAGTTTTTTGTATTAAATTTGGAATAACACATATATTCGTGAATGTCTTTACTTTTTGAGCGCCATGATTTCCACCGTATAATAATCGCATAAGTTACTCACTCTCATGTCAGATTTTCACTACGCGAAAAACAATACGCGTTTTCACCTATACGTCTTCTAGTACGTGACAAAAGACAGACAAATATCCCGTTATTTTTTACATCATAAATATACATACATACAACATATGTGAAAGTAAGCTGACAAATAAAAACAGCATTTTATAAATATTATATCCAGATAACTTGGATGTACCTACATATACATATATGCAGTGGCGGTTCGTGCATAGGAACTGCGGCGCTGCAGCACCCCCAGAAGAAACACAAAAAAATCCTTGTGAATGTAATTTAAATAAGAATGATTAGATATTTGACATAATCATTATTAATGAGTACATATGTCAAATATATCTAAATACAAGTTGTAAATGTGATTTTTTGGTAATTTTTCTGGGGGTGCTGCAGCGCCGCAGTTCCTATGCACGAGCCTACACTGCATATATGTATGTATGTAGTTTTCTACGTTTATTTTTAATTGGACGACCATAAAGATTTATGTATATTTGAGTTCAACAACTCAATAAAAAACATATGTTTTTTTTATTTTGAATTTCATATACTCTTAGTTGAAATAAAACATCACACAATGCCAAAAAAATCACATAATTTTCTTAGAGGATTGCGTATTTAAAACCACACGATATATTTTAACTATCATGATCACATATTTTCTATCGTATTCATATTAATATATACATATGTATATGTACATAAAGATGTAGAAAAACGTAAATATGTACGTACATACTAGCAGCATGGCTCGGTGGTTGCGTTGATACTAAGCATCGAGAGGTCGCCGGGTTCGATCCCGTGAGCTGACCGCGATTAAAAAATTTTTAGACTTAGATATTTGTGACTCCAAGTCGATTGTTTCCGGTCAGATTTGCCAATTTATCTAATTTCATTGTTGAAGCGGTTCCTCCATTAAATTGGCAAAAACCATCCTACCCACTATGTCACCACTATTTGAATATGATTTCAAAAACTGATTATCTATAACATAGATGTCTCGCTAATTTTCTTATATAAAGTATTTGTATTACGCTTATAAGTCTGGTCACAGTGACGCGTTCGAGTATTCTGTAATGTCACTGTGGCTAATATGTTAATAAATAAATACATATTATAATTTATAACATTAGATTATATCATCATTTTACCATTTTTAATTTAGGATATATCTTTTGTGACGGCTATTTTTGCCCACCGTGTTATTTAAGAGTACATGCACGTGTGAGAGATAATAAGGGCCATTAGAATGCAGTTTGAATATTGCATGAGCAATTCATTGGGTCGTTGTGCAAAATCGCACACACAAAACAGGTACATATACATACATATGTACATATATTATCAAGTTACAGGTCAAGTACTCTTTTAAACTATAATAACAAGCGTGTGATTTTTTTTATCATTTAATATTATTCGTATTATAGTTAGGATAACTATTAAAAGTGATTGATGTTGAGAATGAACCCGATACGAACGTTTCGATTCCCGATGATTTATTTGTTAATGGAAACACTTTCATTATGTATGTACATATGTATACATAAATGAAATGTATATGTACATATAATACTCACATACGCAATTCTTTATTATTATTATTTTTCACCTACATTTGAATTTAGTTATTATTTGTACCTCCTGCCCGCATAGTTCTTTATCTGATGGCTCCTATTCTGAGAGCTATCTGACTTCTTAATAAAATCGTTGTTGCCGTGTCTGAATGTGATGTTTTCCAGCTCAGTGAAAGTATGTAGGTCATCGGAGATTATTTTAATCTATTTGTCTGGTAGCCTGCACTCATCATGTGTGTTCGATTGGAATTTTGATCTTCTCTCTTCCATTTGGACCTCGTGGGGATGTTTTGTATTTACGGCTGGTTCTTATATGTATGTATGTATTTATATCTGTGCTAGCTATAGATCGAAGACATTACCCACTTTGTATTCTGTTATTTTTGTTTTTTTCCTTATGTTCGTTTTTTATGTATTATTTTATTTTATCATATTTTTCTGCTTTTGCTTTTTTCTTTTTATTTTACGTATTTTTTTTTCACATGTTTTCTTATGTAGGCCATTGTGGCGTATTAGGTTCGTTCTGTAATGCCACAATGGTCGAAAAATATACAAAAAATAAAAAAATAAATTATTCGTGCTAATTTAGCACTGCTAAATGTCTGTACGGATACACCAATTAACCGGTCTGTCACAGACTGAACGGTTCAATTACTCCGTGCTAAATATGTGTATGGCTTTCATTGATCATTCTGTTACCGGTTGTGAACGTGTATGTACATTTTTTTAAAGGTGAATTATTTATTTATTTATTTATTTATTAATAGTTTTGGACCATTGTGGCATTACAGGAAGAACCTAATGCGCCACAATGGCCTAAATTTAACAAAGATAATACAAGTAAAAAAAAACAGAAAAATTAGAAAGCAGAATAAAAAAATAATAAAAAGTAACAAAAGGAAAATAATAATACAAATAAAATAGTACATAAAATGTACAAAGGAGGAAGAAAAAGTAAAATAAATCAACAAAATATGAATAAAAATTAAAATCACAGCGAGGCCCAAATGGAAGAGAGTAGATTAAGATTTCACTCATTCATCACATTCAAATTAAGAAAGTAATGATGAGCGCAGGTGACCAGATAAATATGTTAAAATAACATCCGATAATCTACGCTCCCCAAGGTGGAAAATATCACATTCAGGGACGGCAGCAACGGTTTCATTGAGAAGTCGAATAGCTCTTGGAATAGGAGCCATTCGAAAAAGAACTGTGCGAGCAGCAGGTACAACCATCAAATGATGATGTCTACCACGCACATAATTATTAGGGACATAAAGTCCCAACTGTTCCAGCAACAACGGGCATGACGTATTACCACGCAATAGCTGGAGAACGAAACGAATTAACGAGAAGTTTCTCCGAAGTTAATTATAATATCTTATGATCACTAAAACTGAAAGGCACTATTTAATTTAAGGCTAATATGTTCATAATTTCTTTGCTTCAATATTGCTTCATTTATAGCACTTTACTTCATTGTTATTGTACAATGTTGTTTATAAGCCAGCAGCGTGGACTAGTAGTTGGTATGTATATTATGCTTTCGAGTGGAGTGATCACAGTTCGATTCCCACTAGTAGTCACGGTTGACCAGACTTGGATACTTGTGACTCCAGGTCGATCGTTTCCTATCAGAGTTTGCCAATTTTTTTGATTTTCATTGAAATGGTTCCGGTAAATTGGCATCTCCTTTCCAATCTCTTTTGCAAATTTCAAGTTATTCAGCGCCTTGAGGTTCGCCCATTTCTATATAATAAAATGCTGCTTAAAATTCTCCATAGATGTCACTGTGGATGATGTTTGTATGAATTCGCATCGTATAAATTCTTGTATTGATTGTATTGATCGCATTGTTGCGTAGGTGTGGGTGGAGGATCCAAATAAAAGGCCAAAGCATTTATTGGGTGATTTAGGAGATTAACGCACTGCCAGTGCTCCACCCAGAATGCCTTCATATGGCCTAAGTACCTGCTAAAAGAGAGGTTGCTCACTGCATCTTCCTTGACGCGTTTGTTTACCTATTATTATAGTCACGTACCAGATATACAGTCCCACGGTCTCGGCATGCAGTCCCACACTTTCGCGCTGTCAGTTCTGAGAACTCTAGCAGGAAGTGACCGAATGCCGTTACCGACCACTAAGTCCATTCGGCGGTCTCCATTGATAGCCGACAACACTTAAGCCTGGAGATAATCCTCGAAAACCAATTATAACGTAATAATAAAAAGTGGTAAAACACTTATGATAAATAAATCATAAAGATAAATAAATAAACCCCCGTAAATTTGATTCCATATTGTTTCCCTCATTTCTCGTTTATATGTATTTCTATAGCTTGATCGATCCGATTATAAACGATTCGACTCGTATGCACGTATACAATAATTTGTTTTAATATGCTTTTATTCCATTCTATTCATTCCATTCCACTAACGATAAAATATAATTGATTAGAATACCTTGAATTACTTTTTCTTCATACAATACAAGGATAGGCACGGAAAAGACAATGCTCAGTATCCAAGCGGAAGCAATCAAAAATTTTGCTCGTTTCCCTGAAAAGCAAAGTATCAAATTTTTATCATCACATGCATAATTGCATATTATAGTGACACCTGTTTTACAGGAGAAATTTTATTTTATTACAACTGGTGTAAGTTAATTCTCTTACACATATTACATCAATAAAGATGAATGTACACATGAGTTGTTATATTATATTTGAAAGTGGCGGTAGTCTAATTTTCAGTCCCAAAAACAATATTTTTTCTTTTAATTCGATATGTTTAGAATCTTGGGAAAGTAGAATAAACGTATTACAGGCCACCAGTATTTTTAAATATTTTTAAACGCAAAACATTATATTATATTTAATGTTTCGCGAGATGTGGAAATGTGGAAAAGTGGACTTATGTCACTTTCAATTATAACGGCTCATATGTATAAATTACACGGTTGTCTGTCTGTTATACAAATCTACAAATTTATAATTTAGAACCACCAAATTTGGATTATTTTTACATGATATGTACTCCGACTTATGTACATAGTTAGGATACACTTCTTTTACAAAAATTATTTTTTTTTTTTAATTTTCAGTTATAAAAGTTTAGTACATATCATGAAATAGGCGCCAAATTTATTATAATAATAATATTATTAACCTTGTATGATTGATTGCAAGCACTTCTATTTGTCAGAATTTTAATACAAATATTTTTTTAAAGCAACAGTCACTTTTTTGCATGAAATCATGTTTTTTGATCAAATTTATTATACATGGAATTATTGCAATATATTTTCATACATGTATTACTTACAGCTTCCGGAAAAATTCATGGGATTAGTGATGGCATCGCATCGGTCGATACTCAGAGCGACGAGGACGTAAGTGGACGAATACGTTACGACAACCTGAAATTATATATATATACATATATAATCTATTTTGAAAAACAAACTAAGTAAACAAATTTTCGAGTCAAAATTTAAACGTGGACCACCTACGAACATCCAATAAGAGCTTCAAATGTTTATTGTAAACACAAAGTGAACGACAAAACTCTTCATGCCGATGAGAGGCGAATGCTTTGAAGTGCACTCACAAGATATACATATATATATATATATATATATATATATATATATATATATATATATATATATATATATATATATATATATATATATATATATATATATATATATATATATATATATATATATATATATATATATATATATATATATATATATATATATATATATATATATATATATATATATATATATATATATATATATATATATATATATATATATATATGTAATATGCGAGAAAAAAATATGGTAAACCTGTAAAAATTTGACGATCTTACAGGCGATGTTGCCGATAACCCACGGCACCATCATCTTCTGAACTATATCAGTCAACACGCTGATCAAACCGACGCACAGATCTGAAAACAGGAAGAAAAACATTGAGTTTCCATCTAGAAAACGGTCTACACTTCAAGGAGAACGCATTTATGTACTTTGAAATTAGGTTAGCTAAAGCGTGTAATTAGATTTTTCGACTCGTGTGAAAAGTTTAAAACTTCTTGACTTATCTTAATTTTATTCGAGATGCGAAAGTTCCATCAAATTTTATTGAAACTTGTCGAGTGGTTTTTGTATAACCAGGAATGTAGTCAAAGTCGCGGAATCGTAGCATTTCAAGCGGAGTTGGAATTGGAGTCGGAGTCGTAAAAATCAACAGACTTTGGCTCTTTTTTTTATTAATTTCTTTAATTAATAATAGTACGGTGTGCGTCAACTAGGGTCTCTGATTTTATTGAAGTAAATCCAATAATAAATTGAAATTTAATAATCAAGAATTTAAATTGCATCTAATATATAATTTTGAAGGAGACTTTGTAAGTATGTATGTAATGTTGGTTGGTAACATCGAAAACAAATCAACGTTTCTATGACGACGATTCGTTATATTTTATTTTCGATTCAAATAAATTTAATAAAACAACGCCATGTTTAAGCTGTTTATATTATAAATACTGAACGAAGCCGGGCATAACAACTAGTTATAAATAAAATTGAAAAAGCCGATTGTGTCCTCCGACTCATACTTTTTTTTTACTCTCGTTTTTGTTATTAAATTAATTTGTTTGTGTATGAAATTCATACACATTCACTATGAATGTACTCATTTTTTATTTATACATATTTCAATACCAATAATTCAATAAAGTGGATAACATATCAATATTTAGTAATTTTAAATATTTTTATATTTTGAAAATCGCTATTAGTTTTTCTATAAATAATTTTATACGTCGTCATACGAAAAGTCAATCTGTATAAAAACGTTTAAGTCGATTCGGAATATATTGAAGTGACTTCACTTCACAGCCATGACTCATTTCAAATCGGTTCTAAAAATACGATTCACCTTTTTACAAATAATTTTTTTGTTCGAGAGTTGAACACAACACTTGAACAAATTCATATAATTTCATTGTGAAGTACAAACAATTTTAATTAATTAAAACTATGTTAATTTTACACGTTCAAAAAGATTTCTACGTACAATTAGTAGGAAAAGTACACAATAAATTTATCAACTTCAAAGTAATGTACATATCTTGCTTGCTTTGTTATGCCTAGCATAAATTTAAAACTTTCCGAACGGTTTCTTTGAAATTTTCGCAAGGTGCACAGATGGCCAATATTATCACCCAATTTGCTTTGCTTATGAATTTTGAATATATTGTAAATATATCCATATTTTTAGACAGTTAAACTTAAAAATGCTTCAACTTTTAATTAAAAAAATTCATATTATATGTAATTTTCTTGTATAAAATTTTTGAAATTTAAATTTAAAAATAATCTTATAATACTAAATAATTTTTATATGATTTCAATGTTTATTTTTTTTGCATGACTCCATAGAGTAAGTCTTTTGATAGACAAAATTTAAGCATTCATTAAAGCAAATTGACAGTTGGAAGTTGGAAATTTAAAACAGTATTAACATAGTTTGAGTCGAAATCGGAGCCATATGTCCATGCATACTGTTTGTTATATACCTATATATGTATGTATGTATCCATTTAAGTACATATATCTTGGGGTCAATATTATTTACGAATCCATCAAATTTATTCCTTTCTGCAAAATAAATAGTTCAAACGGGCCCATTATATTGCAGAAGATGAGTTAATGTTTACAAAATTTGAGCTTCCCATAAAGATTTTTGGGATAATTAACTCTATATTATATACACACATATTTGTGTGTAATATGTATAGTTTCAATGTTGATATTATTTATTCCAAAGTTCGGACCTTTGTGACATTAACGGTAATCCTTATTTTACATTGGTCAAAATGTAAAAAAAATAAAGATCCAAATACATTATAACGAAATAGTAAAAAAAAATACAATACAGCAAATAAAACATTTAATCAACATTATGTACATACATATATGGAAATATGAATGTTTTTTTATATGTACATATGTAGGGGTTCCAAAAATAAACAATTTTCATGTTTTTACAAATCAAAAGTTGGTTAACCGGTTTTCACCGGCTTCAGAAAATTTAGATTTTTATAAGTTTAAAATTTTTATATTGCTAAAAAAATTGTAAATAATACATAATACATTATGTAAAAAAATAATTGCTTAAAAATTTAATTGAATTAGTTTTTGCAGATTATTTTTTGTATAATAATCAGAAATAGATAAAAATATTTATCACATCGAAATAGATTTTAGATTATCGGAATCGTAATCGGAAAATATATATTTTTTATGAATTGCATTAATAATATTGTACATATGTATCTTGAATTTCTAGCTAAGCAGTTTTTTTTAATTATCTGGGTAAAGCTTTGAAAATAAAGGGCCTGTAAAAAATTAAAGGGCCACAGGCCGGATTCAAGGTAAATCTGACGTCAGATTAAATGAATTTGGTGGCCGTATGTTGGAAAACCCTGGTATATGTTGTATCTTTCGTCGTCAGAAAGTTTTACTTCTCGTTTGAATTACCTTGGGTCCATAACAAAATGTACCAAAAAATCACCAAAAGGTTCAAAATGCATTAAGTTAATGAAACTACTTTCAATAATATTTTACTGGTTTATGACCTGGTGCTCGCTCGTTACTGAATCTCAAAGAAATCGCTAAGTGCTGTCCCTTTTTTTGTTGTTTAAAGAAATATTCGCCTATTGCCTAAGAAAGTCTGGCTATGTTCATTTTTTTCATGATTTCATAGAAATTTGAAATTCAAAAAAAAAAACCTTTAAAAACCGGTGAATGAGCCCAAAACGCCGGTTTTTCGATTTCAACACAAATAAACGCTCAAGCTTGTTTTTTTTTGTTACATTTGAATTCACAGTTTTTTAATTGTAATCGAGTTTGGTATATAGCACACCATGCTTTAAGTTATGATGATTTTTCGGAGGCTTGGAGCCTATGGATTAGAGGTATGGACTTTGTTAAAAATATCATGAAAAAAAATTATCTGCCCGAGCAACGCCGGGTTATTTTTGAAGTATAGTATTAGATAATTAACACATATTTGGATTATATTAATGCGATTCAGCACAATATTAGGATTACGGAAAGTCGAGTGCTGGTGATTTGTCCTCATCTGAAGGGGTAACTTAATGACTTTGTCCCGAATTCTAGACGGGATGTTCCCGACACTAACGAAGTTCCACGCTTGAGCGATGACTGGATATATATGTATAGGTATGTATGTATGTATGTAAGAGTAGGTGTTATTTTTTCACAGCTCGCACTGCATGAAGATTTTCCCCTCACCCGTACACCCTATCCATATAATTCACAGCCGCACATAAAAAGAAGTCGGTATATAACTTTTGTGTTGACAGAGTTTGATGGTTGTCCAGAGTGATTTATTGTCCCGGGGGTCTTTTTTAGGGATGCTTGGCACTCCCAAGCGCCAGAGGACAAACGATGTATCGCGCTTCGGGAGATGTTCAATTGTAAAAGAAAAGGAGAAAAAAGTCCAGACGACTACGACGAAGACACTTTTCCAAACTGCGAAAGATAAACAAATAATGTATGTGAAACTATTTTTAGTTCAGACGAAACTGCATCTTGTTTTGTTAAAGTACGTTCCCAATCTGTTTCTAAAAGCAAATCGATTCGTTTGTAATTGAATTTAAAATGCTAGACATTTATAAAGAAAGTGGAATATAGTCTCATTTACAAAAAAATAACATAAAAGCCATACTTCCATTCAGATTTCTAAATAATTGACAGAAATCGCAGCATGAAAATTTGTTATTGAAACATGAAAGAGAAAATAATTAAGCTATATTTACACACATACATTTTTTTATTTATAACACATATATTTGTATTTATCCCGTATTAATTGTATTGGGAAAGTCCAACTTAAATTTATTAAATCCTTACGCTACCTTTTTCCTACCTATACACATTCTGCTGTTCCCGATATTTTAAAAATCCTATCTTTTAACAATCTTTCTGTCAGGCGATGGCTTACTGATGCTACATTCTTCTTTAAGCTCATAAATGGTTTCCTTGATTGTTATGATTTACTGAGTAAAGTTGATTTCAGGATCCCTGTTAGGTATTCTAGACACTTTGCACTCTTTTCACTTAATCCTTTTAATACTAATTCCCAAAAATATTCTTATCTACAGCGTGTTTATCGTATGTTTAACGGGGAGCTGAATGAGGTTAATCTGTTCGGTATTTCCCTACATAAATTCAGGACTAACATCAAGGGAATCTTGACCGATTGATCCATTTCTTCTTCTATTCTATTTATAACCTTTTTCCAATATTTTAACACTTTAGTTAAGTTATGAAATGTGCTATTTAGTTATGCTAAATAAATTTAGCTTTTATTCTTTTCCTTTTCATTTGTTTATCTTGTATTTATCTTTTTCATTTGTTTATCTTGTATTTATCTTTTTCATTTGTTTATCTTTGTAAAAATATGTAATTGGACTCGGATGGTATATATATTATATGTTTACTCTGTGTTTTTATGCATTTCTACATCTTGTTGTCTGTTGATTTTTCAATAAATAAAATAAATTATACCTATACATATTATATATTACCAGGTGAAAGTTAAAGATAAAATATAGGCCTTTTTTGTTGGTTTAAAATCGAAATCTGTAGGTTTACATAATGGAAATACACATATGAGTCCAGATAAATGTAATAACATTTCTCTGTATGAGACGTTATAATTGAGAGTGGCATAAGTCTTAAACAAAAAATTAAATATAATTTTTTGCGTTTAAGTTTTTCGCACGGTTTACGTTTACGTACGTTTATTCGTTTAGTACGTTTATTCTGCTTTTCTGAGATTCTGGTCATATCGAATTAAAATAAGTGATAACAATTTTTGAATTAAGTCAAACAAATAAAGTGTTTATTATTTTTATTTTATGTTGTAAAGCTTTTTATTGATCATTAATTATGCTCACAAAGCGACTCGAGTCTATTCTAATAGCCACCTATTTGGAATTTTGGATTTTCATCTATGGATCTAGTGGAAAACTATCGTCGTATCAAGGGAACGTTAAATAAAAAAAAAATCATTGATTTTAAACTATGTCCTGTGCCTACAACCAATCGATTTATCTCGATGAAAAATTCTAAAAAGTAGGTATTTTACATATGTAAAAAAATAAAAAGATCATCTATATATATATAAATATCTATGTTTGTCTATATCTCTGTCTGGCTGTCTGTCTGTCTGTCTCGAATAGGCTCCTAAACCAAAGAACCGATTACGATGGAACTTTCAGGATTTGTTGCATGCATTTCCGGAAAGATTACTGTGAAAAAAAGGGAAATAACCTCTTAATAATAATAATCGTAATTACGATTTTATCGACGCGAAAGTATGAAGCGCCAGTGTGTAGTTAAGGAAATGTTTACGTTGGTAACCAACTTGCGCGGACGCATTGCCAACGTACAAATACATTAAGTACCACTCATACCAACCTGACATTACGTACCACTCATAACAATCCTACATATCTATATAAATCAATGTTTGCCTGTCTGCCACGTATGCGTTCCTATACTTTACTATATTTAATTTGATTACTAAGTACTAGCTGTATTACCATGGTAAACATGAATAATCTAATAGTAAACATTTTATTAAATAAAAAAAAAATTTAAATTTAAAAATTATTTTTTAAAAATGATTATTACTTCTTTTTTAATTTTTTAAAATTTTTAGAATTTTATTTTTTATTTTTTTTTTACTTTTAGTTTAGTCATGTTTAAGCGGTTTATATTACAAATACCGAGCGAAGCCTTATTTTGAAGATCAATTTGAAACTGAATCATTCACTTATTGAAACGCACCGACAAACGGAAACTGGAACGGGAATTGTATGCGTTATTGTATGATGGAACGATGGAACTTTTAGGATTTATTGTATGCATGTCCGGGAAGTTTACTGTGAAAATAATCGGCCAAAAACAGGAACGGAAACGGGAAAAACGGGAATGGGTGGCATTGCAACGCAATAATTTCAAACGTTTTTAGGGTGAAATTAGGTAGGTGCTTGTAGATCAATATTTATCTACTATTTGTACGGGAAAATGTTACGTCTATTAACTAAATGTAAATCTCCAAATTATCACGGATTTGTTGCAAAAATCACACGGAGATAACATTTTATTTTACCATTTCGATATTGTACATATAACGAATTTCAACAAGATTGTCGTATGTCAATTTAATTATACGCCACAATATATTTTGCGAGTTGACACGGAAACGCACGTCCCCACGACTGAGGTAGTAATAGGAAACTTCATGAATAATTCATAACAAAACGTACATGTCGTTCTGCTCAATTTTATCTTATTTATAACTAAGGAGCTATTTTCATCGATATTTGCTATATAGCATACATTCAAATCGTTTCAAGTACATACGATCGTCCGAAATCCAAATTTCGTCTGAAAAATATTGATTTTCATGTGAACTTTTTCAAAGAAATTTCCTTTCGTGCATTTGGGAAAAATAAACACCTGTTTTAAAATCAAAGGTGCCACTTTTCCTGAAGAAAAAGATCTTCGATCAATTTGTTCTGGCAGTGATGACGTATGGATGTGATATGTACTTGAGTATTGAATGCCAAAATGCTACATAAATTCCAATTCAAATGCACAAGTATGGAATGCTGTACACTAGACACAACGAGGAGAAGTAGGAAATGGAACACGTGGGTAAAAATGAGCTAAATGTGTTTGCCCAAACTGTACAGCCATTTCAATGGCATTTTTGTACATGAAATGATATCGTTGGGTAATTTTTAACATAAAATTACCAATAATACAAAAATAGATCTTTCAATAGTATAGAACAGTGATGGCGAATCAATGTATGACCTGTGTGTCAGACACTGACCCAAGAAGGCTTTTTGAATGACCCACGTGTTAAGGCGTGAAAATTTAAAAAAATACATTGAAGGGGAAGTGTACCGGTCTTGGCGTTAAAAAAAAAAAATAATTCATTTAAAGAAATGGATATCAATTTACAGAAAATTGTTTCTGTAACAACAGACGTATAACCATAGTATTACCAGACGTATAACCAGCGGCGTGGTCTAGTGGTAAGTATTGTATTCTCTCGTGCTAGAGGTGCCGATTTCGCTTCCCACTGGAGTCTAGTTGCTGGCCAGACCTTGGTTTGTCGAGGTCGGTCGTTTCATATCAGAATTTGTCAATTTTTCTGATTTGAAACGATTCCTGTAAAATTGGCTTTCTTATTCCATTTTCTATTGCGAAAAACCAAGAGATATTATTATCTCCTTCGCTTGTAAAAGTATAAACCTTTTTGGAGGATCAACTGTTAAACTTTCCTGTTAACAAATCTTTGGATTTCCAAATTTATTAGTACTCTTTTTACACCCCCCCCCCCCCCTTCAAATGACAAGGTTCACTATCAATGGTAAAGGATATATGTATATTTGAACATATAAGCAAAAAGGTAATTACCACAGAATATATTTATATACATAATCCATGTATGTACATATATACTTATCTATGTATAAGCAGGCGACAAAGTTCGTGACTGCCGTCACTGATGAAGGCTTCTTTCGTAAGTTTCGCTTATCGATGTGATTAAGCGATGAAAGCGGAACGACACTGAAGAAGATATTTTCGGAAAATTTCCAAGTGTATATATGTACGTAATATACCTATAGAAGCATACGTATGTGAGATTTTGGAGTAAGAAAGACACGAGAAAGTCATTCGTCGAACAAACACTGCTAATGATGGTGAGTTGGAAAAAAATGTACGTCGATTTACTCGTACAAACTTACACATTATACAAACATATATGTTGTGTGTTTGTCGAGTATAAATCGCTTGAACTTTCATATGGTAAAGGTGTAGAGATATGTAGGTATTCGACAGGTATTTGTATTCGAAAGCCAAATAGGTTCTTTGTCGGAACTAATTTAATTGATCGCAAGATGAAGCAATTAACTGTATTCGATTTAAACCGAGGCACGTGACGAGAAAGGGCAACAAACCGAACCAACTTTTCAGTACGTTCTGCTTTAAGATTATGCTAACCCTTTCAAAGCTTTTAAGATTACAATTTTAGAAAAAACAATGTGTCCTTTTAGATTACTTTAGTATTTTTTAACATTCGTTATTCTTATGGGGAGTGCGGCATCGTTAAAGCCAATTTATTTGGGGAATGCGAGGCTTAGTTGAATCTCGTCGTCGTATTTTATTATTACTACACATGTTCCTTGTTCTTCGTGGAATTATTTATAATCCACCGACTCGTGAATTCAATTTTTATGTACCTAAAAATTATGTGAGAGTACGTAAACATGTTCCGTTTTCGACACCATCTCGCCCAAGTTATTCAATGCGGTACTACATAGAAGGAGTTTTCTTAATAGTATCTTATCCTGAGTTAATAAGTATCTTATCCTGTTTTGCTAAAATTTTTGATTGTTTAACTTATAATCATATTTATTCTCATGTAGTGCCTAAAATTGCACAGGTACAACATGAATTTGTTAAAAAAAAATCAACCGTGTCTAATCTTATTGAATTCACTACCACAATTTATAAATATCTTAATACTCGTACACAAGTAGATGTAATATATACAGACTTTCAAAAGGCTTTTGACAAGATTAATCACGGTTTGCTAATTCGTAAATGATCTAAATTTGGAATTCATGGCAATTTACTTAGATGGTTAACTTCCAATGTTAATTTGAGAAGTCAATTGGTTACAATTAAGGGTTTCTCATCTGCCCCTAGAATAATCCCTTCAGGAGTTCCTCAAGGTTCTCACATTGGACCACTTCTGTTTATTATTTTTATTAATGATCTAATCCCCCTACTGAAGTGTCAATGATCTTAAGGTTTTCCATCCTATCAATAGTGAGTCGGATTGCTTAAAATTACAATCCGACATTGATATAATATCTGAATGGTGTAATGTAAACCTTATGCATCTCAATATTTCTAAATGCTTCTCATTGACACTTTCCAGAAATCGTAACCTAATTGACTTTACTTATAATATTAATAACGTAGATCTTATAGCAAAAATTTGTGCCAGAGACTTAGGTATACTTATAGATTCCAAACTATCATTTAATGAACATATTAATCATATTGTTACTAAATCTTATAAACTCTTGGGATTTATTTGCCGAGTTGCGAAGCCCTTTAAGAATCCCCATACTCTGATTCTACTCTATTACAGTTTGGTTCGTAGTAATATGGAGTATGCCTCAATCATATGGTCACCCTATTACCAAACTCACATTGAGCATTTGGAAACAATCCAGAAGCGTTTTTTGCGCCATTTATCCTATAAGACTGGTCTTAAAAAACTGTTACCATCTTATAATGACAGACTTTCTTTTTTCCATATTGCAAGTTTGTCTCAGCGTAGAAGGGTTTCTGATTTGTTAATTTTATATAAGATTGCTAATGGTATTCTTGACACACCTGTTTTAAGTGAGATTAATTTTAACGTTAATGCCCGATTCACCAGATGCACAAATCTTATCCACCAATTTGTCAAAGCAACACCTCTTTCAATAGTGCAATCGTTCATATATGCCGTATTTACGATAGCTTAGATAATTGTCCTGACCTCTTTAGTGACTCTTTTAGTATTTTTAGGACAAAGGTGAAGAAAATAATATGTGGTTGATTTGCTTCTGCACCCTTATAGTCTTTCTTTTTCTTTTTCTTTTTTACTTTATCTGTATCTTTTTCTTTATCTGTTTCTTTTCTTTTTTTTAAATCTTGATGTTTTTGTAATTTAACTTTTTTATATCACCATGTGGTGCTCACTGTAAATGGAATATTATATTTTTATTTATGTTTATTATTATTTTTTGTCTCATTATACAACTTTATTTTTATATTTTATTCTGTATGTGTGCCTATTTAAATAAAATAAAAAAATAAAATAAAATTAGGGCGTAGTGCATTTGGACGAATGAATGTGGTTTTTAAATCAAAAATGCCACTTTACCCAAAGAAAAAGAAGGCCGTATGCTGTTGGTTAGACCTGGATTTGTGACTTCAGGTTGATCGTTTCTTATCTGAGATTGCCAATTTTCTCTGATTTCATTGTTGAAACGGTTCCCGAAAAAAAAAATTGGCTAAAAAAAATCCCTCCTATACGATATGTCACCTATAGTTTGTTATTAATTAATGTACAATAAATAAGTTTGTGTACAAATTAATATATGTCTCATTGATTTACGAGTTTTACAGTGTCTCGTAATTCAGTGATTTATATAAAAAAAATGCTGAATTGTAATTTGTAAATTTGTAATTGACCAGGAAGGCGCATTGGGGTTTACCTGTAAGGCCTTCCTGGTATATATGTAAAATAAAATAAAATAAAAATAAAGTATGTATGTATGTGATGCGCGATATTGTCGCTGCGCTATTTCGCGCGGTTTTGTGACAGCGCTCTATTTTACCATGCTTTTGTCATATTTATATGATTAAAATACATATTATTGATTTTATTACTTTAACTTATTGATTTTATTTTCATTTGTTATTATAAGATATTTCGAAATTATATATTTAGATATTGAAATCGGTTTTTGCCTGTAATTAAATAAATAAATTTGTTTTTGCCTCAAACGGTAACGGATATTCTTCGTCGGAGACCCAATTCCCAGAATTTTTGTGATTTAGATCAAACTATTTATTTTAAATTAATTACCAAATGCTCAAATTTAAATTTAAATTAATTACTAAAAGCTCATACTTTTGAGCTTCATTTATAAACTTACAAAACTTTATGAAGAAGTTCAATTTTTATTACTTTATTTATGTTTTTTTTTTAACATTCGTCCACCTGAGCACCGCCGCGAAATTTGGCTATCGATTACAGATATTAAATTGACTTAAAAAAGAAAAATTTATAATTCAATCGTTTTTAAGGAGCGTTCCATAAATTTCTACGGACACTAAGGGGTTAAAAAGAGATTTCGCTCCATCTTGACAGTCACAATGTTTTATCTGCGATGGGGGATATTGCTCTGTGGAAGCTTACTCTCGGCAAAATACTCAATTTTCATCAAGTTTAACAACCGTCCACGGTCTGGTGGTGGATTCGGCTAAAGAACGGCCGCTGAAAACGAAGTGCGGCTCTAAATTAAACGCTTTCAGACACACAAAACTCGAGATTACCACGGACAAAAGAAAACGAAAGAAAAAAATATCATAGAACGGGAAACCACCACGATGCGAGACAGCTTATCTTGTTAGCTGAAATTCACTTAGGTCGCGAATTTTCACATCTCGTTTACGTTTCATACAAATCATACGACTTGAGAAACTTTCTCGTTTCACAGATGAAAATTAAACGCGTTCTTCGCGCGGCTAGAAATATGAAAAAAATCGAATAGCACAATTAACCAAAGAAGACAATCATTAATTTTATCGAAATATATACCATGTATGTATGTATATAGAGAGTATGTCTGAAGAGTTTTCAATAATCGCTGTCTGGATGAAACTCGAGTTCACTTAAATACGTAAATTTAAGTTGTATTAAAAATTACTTGAAAGAAAATGGGACTCATTTTTATTTTATTTGAATCATACATAAGCTCCGACTATTAGAAAACAAGGTTTTTTAAAATAAAAGTGAAATCAATTTTTTTAAGTAAAAACTTATTGAATTTAGTCTTAGTGAAAATTTTCAATATTTTAAATTAAAAATTTTAATTGGAAGAAATCAGAAGTCTATATTTATCTATTTAGTAGCAAATTGCTAGCATATGTATGTATGTACATACAACCATAAAATTAACAAACTATAATATAACCTACATATATATGTATGTACATAGGTTATATTATATATACTAACAATCTCATTACATTTTCCACAGAGTCCATTAAAACCCTTCAAAAAGGGCACGAAAGCACTGTTTTTAAAACTTTTAATGTATCAAGAAGGGTGTTATAGATTTAAGCACCCCTGTGGAAACATCTTCTGCGGTTCTTGCCTTCCTAACCCTATCTATAATTTATTTGTTCTTATTTTTAGTTCTACGATTTATTTGATATGAAGTTCGTATACTCATGGCTACCAACTCGTAATTGTATTCTGTATTGTATTATAAAAGAGAGACAAAAACATTATTACATTTTGTGTTTACAAACTCGAATATACACGGTATATTAATATGTGAGGAATTTCATCAATTTTAAAATATGTGTATTTACCCAAAATATTCGATATAATATATTTAATGGAATTTTCAATATAATATATTTAATGAAATTTTCCCTTATATTACATACAATTTCGTATTTAATATATTACTTTGGTTTTAATATAATTTTACCTTTCTAAGCCCGCTTTAAAGGTCACGGATTTTGACCCTTAAAGCCCTCAACATGAGGCCACCACCCCCCCGACGAATACAGTCCAAGAGACCCTTTCGTCGGAGAACGAGACGGTTTATAATTTTACCTGAGAAAATTATTCGTATATGTATGTATGTAGGTATATCTAGCCAAAAGCTGGCGAGTGTGTACATAAAATATGCCGGAGCGAAAAACGCGAATTTTGGATTTTCATCGATCGACTTGGTAGAAAACTTTCATCGTATCAAAGGAACGATAAATAACAAAAAAATCATTGATTTTAAACAATATGCCTCCAAACCAATCGATTTTTTTCATATATCTCTTTTTCGAGAATCAATCATTCAATATTCACCTATTCACCATGTGGTGCTCACTGTAAATGGAATATTATATTTTTATTTGTGTTTATTATTATTTTTTGTCTCACTATAAAACTTTATTTTTATATTTTATTCTGTATGTGTGCCTATTTTAAATAAATAAATAAATATTGAAGTTTAATTGGGTCGATTTTTAAGTTTTGACCGATAAACGAAAATTTAAAGTCGCCGCTTCGCTAGAGAGTCCCCATAGAAAGCGCGCTTCACTCGCAATGAATGTTTGTATGAGGCAAGCGTTATTTTCAGAAAATCGTAATTAAAGTCGTCATTAAAAAATAATTTTTCACTCCACCATATGTAATATGAATGTATGCATATATATACACATGTTTGAGTAAAACATTTGTGCTACATATGATTGTGCATTTTTACTTTATTTCCATCCAATCGTCGTGTTGGTTAAATTGCGTCAGACTAGTTCAAATTCAGTCAAAATATTTCTTAAATAAATTTCAACCAAGTGTCTTATCGTTCGAATTTTCTTCTGTTCCTTTTCAAGTGAAAATTCTTACATTACAGTGGCAAAAGTCCAAACGTTCGCCTGAGATACGCTACGTGTCACACCATTGTTTATGAGTCGCCACTGAATTGTTTCGTACAAGTGCGATAACATCAACATATGAAATATGTCATCTATACGTCTGCATACATATATATATATATATATATATATATATATATATATATATATATATATATATATATATATATATACATATATGTATATATATATATATATATATCATCATCATCATCATTTACAGCCATTCGCCATCCACTGCTGGATGAAGGCCTCTCCAACACGCTTCCACTCGTCTCTGTTTTGCGCAACACTCATCCATCTCATTCCGCACATTTTCCTAATTTCGTTCACCCATCTTCCTTGCGGTCTTCCTTTTACTCTTTTGCCTTCTCTCGGGTACCATTCAAGCACTTCTTTTGTCCACCTTTCGTCCATCCTCCTAGCTACGTGACCCGCCCATTGCCATTTCAATCTCTTCACTCTATCCACTATGTCCACTACCCTTGTCATATTTCTCACCCACGTGTTCCGCTTCCTGTCTTTCCTCGTTATGCCAAGCATACAGCGTTCCATACTTCTTTGAGTGCATTGGATTTTATTTTGCATCTTGGCGTTCAGTGTCCAAGTTTCACATCCATACGTCATCACTGGCAAAACGCATTGATCAAAGATCCTTTTCTTCAGGCAGAGTGGCATTTTTGATTTAAAAACAGCATTCATCCGTCCAAATGCACTCCACCCTAATTTCATACGTCTCTTTATCTCTTCATTTTTACTACCAGACATGTCAATTATTTGACCTAAATATAAATAATTATTTACTACTTCTACTGGTTTATCATCTAAGGGGATGCTATCAGGCATGCAATAACTATTGAACATTAGTTTAGTCTTATCTACGTTAATTTTTAATCCTACTTTTCTACTTTCCCTGTCCAGCTGTGTTAGTCTGATAAGTAGGTCAGCTGAATCACGAGCTACTAAAACTATATCGTCTGCGAACCGAAGGTGACTCAAAAAGCGACCATTGATGCTTACTCCGGCTGTATCCCAATCCAATTTCCTGAAAACTCCCTCAAGCACCGCATTGAATAACTTGGGCGAGATTGTATCTCCTTGTCTTACTCCTTTTCCTATGCTAAATCTATCTGTACCTGAAAAAATTTTAACCGAAGCTGTGGCATTCTTATATATTGCAGCTAACAGTCCCACATAGGTTTCCGGCACTCCCTGTGTTTTTAGAGCGTTAAGTACTGCATTATGACTAACTGTATCGAAGGCTTTCTCATAATCGACGAAACCTAGGCACAATGGCCGTTGATATTCGTTGGCGCGCTCGATTAGTTCGCCAACTACTTGGAGGTGGTCCATTGTGCTGAAATTTGCCCTAAACCCTGCCTGCTCTACAGGTTGGTTCTCGTCGAGGATATTCTTCAGCCTTTCTGTAATAACCTTCGTGAGGAGCTTGTAGACCGCTGAAAGTAGACTAATGGGTCGGTAGTTCTTGATATCGCTTTTGTCATATATATATATATATATATATATATATATATATATATATATATATATATATATATATATATATATATATATATATCATCATCATCATTTACAGCCACTCGCCATCCACTGCTGGATGAAGGCCTCTCCAACACGCTTCCACCCGTCTCTGTTTTGCGCAACACTCATCCATCTCACCCCGCACATTTTCCTAATTTCGTTCACCCATCTTCCTTGCGGTCTTCCTTTTACCCTTTTGCATTCTTTCGGGTACCATTCAAGCAATTCTTTTGTCCACCTTTCGTCCATCCTCCTAGCTACGTGACCCGCCCATTGCCATTTCAATCTCTTCACTCTATCCACTATGTCCACTACTCTTGTCATACTTCTCACCCACGTGTTCCGCTTTCTGTCTTTTCTCGTTATGCCAAGCATACAGCGCTCCATACTTCTTTGAGTGCATTGGATTTTATGTAGCATCTTGGTGTTCAGTGTCCAAGTTTCACATCCATACGTCATCACTGGCAAAACGCATTGATCAAAGATCCTTTTCTTCAGGCAGAGTGGCATTTTTGATTTAAAAACAGCATTCATCCGTCCAAATGCACTCCATCCTAATTTCATACGTCTCTTTATCTCTTCATCTTTATTACCAGACATGTCAATTATTTGACCTAAATATAAATAATTATTTACTACTTCTACTGGTTTATCATCTAATGGGATGCTATCAGGCATGCAATACCTATTGAACATTAGTTTGGTCTTATCTACGTTAATTTTTAATCCTACTTTTCTACTTTCCCTGTCCAGCTGTGTTAGTCTGTTAAGTAGGTCAGCTGAATCACGAGCTATTAAAACTATATCGTCTGCGAACCGAAGGTGACTCAAGAAGCGACCGTTGATGCTTACTCCGGCTTTGTCCCATTCCAAGTTCCTGAAAACTCCCTCAAGCACCGCATTGAATAACTTGGGCGAGATTGTATCTCCTTGTCTTACTCCTTTTCTTATGCTAAATCTATCTGTACCTGAAAAAATTTTAACCGAAGCTGTGGCATTCTTATATATTGCAGCTAACAGCCCCACATAGGGTTCCGGTACTCCCTGTGTTTGTAGAGCGTTAAGTACTGCATTGTGGCTCACTGTATCGAAGGCTTTCTCATAATCGACGAAACCTAGGCACAATGGCCGTTGATATTCGTTGGCGCGTTCGATTAGTTCACCAACTACTTGGAGGTGGTCCATTGTACTGAAATTTGCCCTAAATCCTGCCTGTTCTATAGGTTGGTTCTCGTCGAGGATATTCTTCAGCCTTTCTGTAATAACCTTCGTGAAGAGCTTGTAGACCGCTGAAAGTAAACTAATGGGTCGGTAGTTCTTGATATCGCTTTTATCACCTTTTTTGTGTATTAAGATGATAGTTGCGTTATTCCATCCTTCTGGTATAGCTTGGTTCTGGATGCATTTGCTGAAAAGCCTAGCTAAGATATTATTTAGGGGGGAGCAGCCACATTTTAGTAAGTCAATGGGAATATTATCTTCCCCTGGGGTTTTACCGTTCTTTGCAGTTTTTAACGCGGCCTCTACTTCGCTAGGCAATACTGCAGGAACCCTTTGGCCGTTTGTCGATTCCAGAGCGGGGGATTGGCCGTTGTCGTTCTCGTATAGTTTTGCATAGAACGTGTAAACTCTGTCTATGATTTCTTCTCTATTCCTAATTATTACTCCGCTCTCTGATCTGATTGCGATCAATTGGTTTTTGCCTAAGAAAAGATCCTGTTTGCACTTTTTCAGGCTACGGTTATTCTTAATGGTACTTTCTATTAACTTGCTGTTAAAATCCCTGACATCCCTGACCATTCTCTTTTTAATTTCCTTATTTACTAGATTGTATTCTTGCTTATTATTATCCCTATCTAAACTCCTTTTATGCTTAATTAGGTTTTTTGTTTCCGCTGAAATTTTGCTTAATTTAATCTGTTTCCTGAATCCACCTAATTTCTTACCTGTTGAGGATAGAACCGAACTAATTACAGTGTTCAATTTCTCGATGTCTGCTTCTGGGTTTAATTTCTCGTATCTATTTCCAAGTTCGAGTTCGAATTCCTTTTTCCTAGACCTTAGTTGAGCGAAGTCTGGAGAGCTACTGCATCCTTTTATTAGTTTCCTACGTTCGCAATTTATATTAATGGCCATCTTGGCCCGGACTAATCTGTGATCGCTACCTATATCTACTTTACTTAAAACACTAACGTCTTTAACGGAGTGCAGGGCATTTGTTAGGATGAAATCGATTTCGTTTCTGTCTCCTTTAGGACTCTCCCAAGTCCACTTATTTTCGGTGTTTTTCCTGAAAAATGAATTAGTGATAAAGAGCCTGTTGTGTTCTGCGAATTCTATGAGGCGATCGCCTCTGTCGTTTCTTTGGCCGGTACCAAAATTGCCTACTGCTCTTTCTGTGTTTGCCTTTTGTCCTATTTTTGCGTTAAAGTCGCCCATGATTATTTTAAAGTGGTGGCGGCTATTATCGTATGCGCCCTGTAGTTTTTCGTAGAAGTCTTCTATTTCCTCGTCTGGGTGGCTAGATGTGGGGGCGTACACTTGGAAGATTTGACAAGTGTACCTGCTCGAGATTCGTAATACTACATAGCATATACGTTCCGATATGTCGCTTATTTCTATAATATTTCTTTCTATTCTCTTATTGATAAGAAACCCTACTCCTCCTATTCTACCATTTGGTAGCCCTCTCCAGTAGAGACAGTTACCACTTTTTAGGACTATTTGGTTTTCCTGTTTTCGTCTTACTTCACTAAGTCCTACTATATCCCATTTGATATTTTCTAATTCATTCTCTAATGCAAGCACACTTCCTTCACTCGATAACGTTCTTACATTGTATGTAGCTACATACAGATTTCTATTAGCTAAGCTATCATCCATCGACACTCTTACCTTGTTGGAGGTTTGGATATTATTTTTCTCGCATTTATCCAAGATGTGTTGAGAAAAAGGCGGTACTTGAGAGAGAATTCCATTCAAGGAGTGAGTTCTTACCGCCATAGACTCTTCTCTGTGGTCAGCTTTGTCTGATAGTCATCCTAGGTATCACTTGGATCACTTATGAGTTATTACATGCCATTTAACAGGGTTACTTTGTAAGTGAAAGTAGTTAGTTATGATAATAATAGATTAGCAATTGTTATACTACTTTCTTTACAGATCTTTATCGTGAGACGCCTCTTTGGAGACAACGGATTTATATATGTGTGAGTGCGGTTTGCAATTTAATATTTTAATAATAAATTTAGTAAAGAATATAAAATTACACGAATTACTTTAATATAAATTAAATATGAAAAAGAACTATTAGACAGTTGGGAAACACCGTTTCTGTTTGCTATTATTCTATTAAGTAAAGTTCGTTAAAAATTTTTGTCTGAAAGCAATTATGTGGAAGATTTATTGCTTCTGTGGGACCGAATTTTGGCTGACGAGCAGGGACCCTTATTTTTTTTTGTATTCAGGTAGGGAGATGTATCTCGTTCGTATACGCTTTTGTAACTGACACACAATTAACACAAAATTTTACGCAATCACTGATATTAAAAAACGCTGTTAACGGCCGATCATATGTTTATTTTTACACTTAAATTATACTAGGATGCAATTAGTTAAATAAGTGAGTAGACGGTTAGTTTTGTAGTGATAGATGGGTGGGGAGTCCGAGTATTTCGAAATGCAAAGTGAGAGCGAGAGAAACGCGCGCGGACACGGTGACAGTCGGACTCGGACTCCTATATATATATATATATATATATATATATATATATATATATATATATATATATATATATATATATATATATATATATATATATATATATATATATACATATATGAAAATAAATGTAAATATCTATGAATGTATAAAATATTTGAAAGTGACGGTCGTCCAGTTCAACTACGGCATGAACGTTAACTTTTGAAGCAGCGTGCTTGTATTCACATTTCAAAGTCGTCTTTGAAGCATATATTTTTCAACGCGAGTGAAAGTATAGCATATAAATACATAGGCTAAATCATCGATTTCAAAAAAAAATCTTAAAAGCCATCGCAAACCAGTGGAATTTGAACAAACCGTCGGCTTGAAAATTCGCAACACGGAATTCGCGTGTTTACCGGACGGGAAATTGTTGATTCGGTAGGTGTGGGAGCTGACGTTTCCAGTATCGAATTACAAATTTGGCGTTTTCTCACCTGTCGTGTCTCATCCTTGAAAATTAGCAATTGGGCCCAGGGTGCGACTCGAACTCTGGATGCGGATGTGGTCGGAACCGCAGTAAAAGGGTTTGCCGGGAGAATTTCGGATCGCTCTTGCTAATTTAATTAATTCAGGCTGTTGATTAAAATTAAATGACCGAAAATCCCGGTTATATGTCACCGAAAATTCGTTGAATTTCAATTTGAATTTCCCGCTGATATTAAAAGCGACAGGCATACGGCGTGTTTAATTGAACGAGTGTCTGTCATAACTCTATGACATTCCATACATACACGAGTACATACATACGTATATTTATTATTAAACCAAACATTGATATTTCAATTTTGACTGAACCATCATTCAACATCGTATTCACCATTTAATGATACTGTTTTATCGATCCTCTCAGTTTACACTCGATTATCCGGGTTCTGATTATCCGTACTTGAAATAAATTATTTATTTTTTAATTCAACGAAAACGCTTGCATCGTCAAATGAAAAGTTTACTACCGGACACAAATCATCTAAACAGCGTACTATTTACAATCATGTGTTGTGGAAATGCATCAGGAACTAATGAAATGAAACTTTAAGAAATCGGAAAAGCAAAAATAAAGCCTGGACCATTTAAGGGGAGTGAAATAAAAAAATGTTCCTGTTATTATTATAACCAAAATGGAGCATGGATTAATAGAGAGATCTTCGAAGATCGATTTAAAAATGCTATTTTTTTACTGCCTAATGTTCGATAGTCGAATCCATATCATATCATCCACGAAACGGCTTTACCGTGCAATTTTTCTAAAAGCTCTTGTTGAGGAAGTTGATTAATTTTAGAAAAGAAAAGGTTTAAAAAAGTTTAAAAAGTTTATTAAGCAAAATTTTGGCCAAAAGTAAAACCGACAACACCGTTTCGATCATGGATAGAGACATGGAACTAACATAGAAATAGATTTATCGGATTGTGAAGAGATCGTGGCAAGTGCGTATCTGAAGTATACAGATTAACGGAAAATTAAAAGTGGTATGAAAATGTTGATCGGGAAAACATCAAGGAGTAGTTTGATCGCGATTCAAATGATCTGAGTTTTCAATGCATGCGTGATGCGGTTAGCTTTTCTTAATTAAAAACGATATCAAAAAATGATAGTTCGGATTATCTGTGTTTTTCAATTATCAGCATATAAGAGTACATCGTAATAACAAACAAAAAAAATTCGGGTGTGACCAACCCATGACTTTATCTATGTATTTGAGGAATATAAGAAGGTTACAAAGCAAAATTCGATATTGAACTAATAACTATGATAGCGATACAAATTGAGCGCAAATATATGCAAATACTTGCACAAGACAAAATTTCTACTTCCGGTTGGCGGATTTTGTTCAAATTTTTTTAATTATTTAAAATCAGTATAATTATTATACACATTTAATATCAAGAGGATAAAAATAATTTAAAAGGTCAAAATAAAATAATGAAATATTGTTTTTAAAAAAAATACTACTTCCGTTTTACGAATTCTGACCAAAACGTTACCAAATCTAAGTTAGTACATAAACAACACAAATATAAATTTTCAGCTTAATACGTTCAGGGGTGTGGACAGGATCCAGGCGACAACATTTTTGACCTTCCTTCCGGATGCTTCCGGAAGGGAAAAATCCCACTTCCGGTTTATTAAATTTAGTGATTTTTTTTTATTTTAATCACATTGATACAAGAATTATACTTGAATTTTTTCGTGAAGACCACACATGTTTAAGGGGTCGAAAAAAATAGTGGAAGACAAATCGAACAAGAGTAAACTGCCACTTCCGGTCGACGGACGCTTACCAAATTTTATACATAACTTGGTATTGAGCTTAAACTGATCGATATGAAATTTCAGTTCGATAAATCAAAAGGCTTTTGAGAAAAACATAAAAAACCTCGATTCTCTAGAGTAAAAGTACTACTTCCGGTTCAGATAAAAATATTTAAAAAATACAAAATTATAAAAATTATTATTTCTAGTACATGTAAAAAAAAATCAGTCCGATTCAGTTGGTAGTTTGGGAGGAAATCGAATTCAAAAACTTAAATAAAAGAGGACACCTATAAGGGGAGGTACCATTTACGGTCAACTTAAAAATTTGAAAAAAATTTACGTAGTGTCGATAAGAATTTCAGTAACTGATACAAAGTTTCAGTTCGATAGGACTAACGGTGTTGAAAAAAATCCCCAAAGTACACAGACACACACACACACATTTTTTCTAGATCATGAAAACGTGATCAGTAATCGATTCTGAGTTCGAATCAGTCAAAATCTCGAGTTCGAATATTCGCATGATCACAAAACTTCATCTATTGTTACTACGTACATAGATAAAGTAAAAAAGAAAGTAAACCCTGTATGTATTGGTACATTAAATCTTCGTATGGTTATTAACGTTGTAAATAATAAAAATAACTATCGTATAGCTGTATATCGTAATTCTATTGAAGCTTAACGTCAAGTCAATGATTTAGGCAAACGTAACTTAGAAAAGGATTAATTGGCTTTCTCTGAAGCTATGTAGTTCTTAGGCCTTAAAAGCATTCAAATCCAAAACAAAACTGGATATATGTAATTAGTAGAGACACGTATTTTGGGCACTTTGCTATTAATGCTTAATTGATGGTAAAATTTGAAATTGATGCTAATAGATGCTAAATTCGTAAAATATGCGAATAGATGCTAAAATAAAAAACAAAATTGGAATATGCATAAAATTAAAAGACAATTTAGAAGGGTCTTCCTATTCCTTTGCCCATTTATTATGTGAAGAATTTAAGGGGATAAAACAGAGCTTGCAGTTTACCATAGACGGTGTTTTTCCTGTTGAAACAAAGCAATTGCTTTTGTCTACTACTGTAAACAAAAGAAGATAGTTGGAGCTGTGTATCCAAAAGGTTGCTCAAACAAGCGTCTTAAAACTAGACTCGCATTCAAAACTAAATGAGACAAATCTATTCCTCCAAACATTGAGTAAACTATTCAATCCATCTGTGGCAGTTACAAAATATAATATTAATGTTAAAGAAACAGTTTTGTTTTTTAGAAACCTGCCATTGTTTAATGTATTAACAGAGGCTCAATGTTTGGAAGGATATCAGCACTTTGAAATGTGGTGTTACCAGAGGATGCTAAAGATCTCGTGGAAGGAGCATGTAATAAACGAAACAGTCCTCCAGCTTCTTCATAAAAAGAGAGAGCTTTTTGACACGGTGAAGCGCCGTAAGATGAAATAATTTGGCCACATTATTTGCGGCCCCAAATATCGCCTTCGACAAACAATCATAGAAGGGAAAATAGAAGGCAAACGGTGGCTTGGGAGAAAGAAGCTCTCTTAGCTCCGGAACATCAGGTCATGGATGGGACTCGGTCTCGAAAAATTATTTCGGCTTACCCATGATAGGGAAGAATTCGCACGGGCCATAAACGATGTCTGCCCATGGTAGTCGCCTACGTCCGAATACGGATGCGGAATTAGAATAAGAAGAAAATTATAATAGAAAATCAAAAGGCTTTGAAGATCTTCATCGCCGACTTAACGATCGTCTCTTCTGCTGGATTCTATGCTATTTGCTATTATTTAAGGACAAATCAAACATTTAAAAAATAACGGCATTATTGATTTTTTTCCCACTATCGATAAAAAGAATGTCTAATTTGTTTAAAAACTTCCGCTCTGTGATACAATAACAACATTATTATTATCTTTATCTTTCTGTCTTAATCTGTTTAGCAAACTCGTCGTTTGGAGCAATCTGATAAGTGAATGTGCATGATTACTTAGTAATAAAATAAAAAAATAAAAATTATATACTCAATCTTTTTATGAAACAATATACTAATAATTGCTTTTACACCACATATATAAAATGGCGTGTAAAATTATATACAGAATAGATTGTAGGACAGCTTTTTGTAAATTCGAGAGCGGCATAATACCCGTAACATATTGAAAAGCTGTTTAGCAGTCAAGGTGAACTTTAAGGGCTGTCCCTTACGATTTAAGGGCGCTCGTCACGTAAGCGAAACTGGACGATAAATCGCAACATCCACTTATGCTTTGTCCGTATACAATTCATGCGCACATATTTAAACTCGTACGGGATCACGAGTCCATCTTCACTCAGCTTGACGTTTTCGAGATGAACATGACGGAAAAGGGTCACGTAGTCGAAACGAAAGTGAACAGTCGTCCTCCCTCCCTCCCTCCCCTTGGAATATTTAGCAAATTGGATTCCCAGTTGGAAATAGGAAACCGGAAACTCTTTGTTCAATCACTTGTCATTTCAATATCGGTATCGGGAAAAATATCAATCCATTCAATATTTGGCATCAATTCAATTGATAAGCATATACTTGTTTATACCTACATACATATGTATATGTTATATGATACAAAATGAGGTTTTTGATTTAAATTTTAGAGTTAAAATTTAAAATTTTAGATTAAAAAAAACACATTTTCGATTACAATTTAGGTTTTAATTAGCTTGGGATATTTTAATTTTAATTTAAAATTTAAATCAATTTTATCAATTTTTAATTTAAATTAAATGGGATATTTATTTTTCGACTTGAAATGGGATATTTGAAGTATACAAAATGATTATTTTTTTATATGGAGAAGAGTCGTGATTTATTTTCTTTTTTACTTTTTCTCTTTTGAAAAGCATTAAAAATTTAATTTATCTTGTATAAATCGAGAGATTAGTATTATTTACTTATCGATTAAGATTTTTTTTAATAATATACCAGATAAGACCCTTTGTATAGGTGGTCTTTCACATAGATATTGCGGGAAATCGTTGTCTGTAGCAGTTAGTCTGTCATACGGTACAAATACGGCACATCTTTTCTTTGATAGTTTTGCACATGTACAAAAAAAAACGTTAGCACGCCTGATCTGTACCAGGCCAAGACTCGCCCACTAAAGTATTTTTGGTGACATATTTTTCTTGTATTGACATAGGTTTGGCAGTGATCGATAGTGGTAATTACCATATTTGCAGAAATATAGGAGAAACAGGTCGAAATAATAAGATCATATGAATTAACAATGACATAAGACACGCCCATTCACATCTTGAGTCTATCTAAGCATACCGTACCGTACGATTCTGTATGTCTGTATGATTCTGTGGGCTAGAGTTTCCAATACGAGTACTCGATATTCGGATATACTCGGCCTTTTAAGACTACTCGATAGCCGGATATTTTAGCCAAATACTCGGATAATACTCGAAAATAAAATATAAAAATTTTGATGAAATATTTTCAAACTTTGAAATTATTTCATGAAACTAGATGCTGGTGCAGGAAATTTTTCGTTTACCTAGATTTCTTAGAATTATCTTCGGGTTGGACCGGTTGCGGCCTGGCCGCCTTGGAGGCTGGAAACTGAAATTTGGGTACTTTGCAACGTTTTCTAATTCGCTTTACTTTTATTGTGTATCTTTTTTCAAATTTCACATCCTTTTCATCCACAAAAAAAAGTCATTTCACTCTGATATTTTTTTTTATTGAAACAAATGTAATTGTAGGATGATTTAATTGTTTTTGTATATTTGTAATGTTCTGAAATAGATTTTTATAATACTGTAACGTATACGAAAAAGGAGCCGCCGTCTTAATTGGTTTTGAGGATTACCTCCAGGCTTAAGTGCAAGTCTGCTAGCAATGGAAACCCCCGAATTGACTTAGTGGTCGATAAGTGGTGCCCATTAAAGTTCTCAGAACTGACAGCGGGAATGCGTGGGATGCCGTGCTGAGACCGTGGGACTGCATATCTGGTACGTGACTATAACAATAGGTAAACAAACGCGTCGTTGAAAATGCAGTGAGCAACCTGCTCTTTATAGGCAGGTACTTAGGCTATATGAAGGCATTCTGGATCTTCTTAATGACCTAATAAATGCTGTGAAGCGACTTTGACCTTTTATTTGGATCCTCCACCCACCCCTATGCAACAATACTTACTATTCTATAATTATACTCATTTCAGTAGAAAAAAAAAATTTAATTAAAACTAGTCAAATATAACCGGATACTCGGTTATTTTCAAGTTTTACTACTCGTTACTCGAATAGTTGATGAAGTTGAGTATTTGGAAACTCTAGTTTGGGCCTAGTCTACAGTTAAGGCAAATATAATTTTTTCACAGTTAGGTATTATCGGCGATCCTAGTTGTGTTAATCACCGTTTTTTAAAGACTCAAAATACTATTAAAAAATAATAGGCTGGGTATTATAACCAGACTTAGGCGGCCAGGATGCTTTAATTCACAAAAAATGGTTCACTATTATCAATTAATATTGTCAACCTTTTTTTTGTTCTCTTGCTTTGTAAGACAATAGTGAACCATTTTTTGTGGGTTAATGCATCCTGGCCACCTAAGTCTGATTATAATAAAAAATAGCAAATAGCATAGAATCTAGCAGAAGAGACGGTCGTTAAGTCTTTTGAATTTCTTTTATAGCTTTCCATCAAACTAAAGTTAGAGAATTTCAGACTCGGAAGACCACTTAAATATGGGTTATATTGAAATCTTGTAAAAACGTAATGGAGGTGTGTAAAAATGACTTCAAAAAGTCATCTCGACAGTAGGAAAACTCCAAATCACAATTTCAGTTAGTTAAAAATACGATGCCCATTGATTTAAGAATCTAGCTGATCATCAGGAATCGCGTAAAGAATACGATCACAGTAAAGAATAAAATACGTTTAGATTTTTTATCAAAAATAAAAAAATATGGTATTAATAGCAGTATTAATTATTAAAAGTGTCGAGTAATGTTATTAATTAGTGGATTAGTCACGCTGAAAATTTTACTTTAAAAATTCATGTTTATATAATATGTAGATTCACGTTAATTTTATTTTCCGCGAAGAAAATATATCTCTTTTTCTTACCCGTTGGGTTTTGCAATAAAAAATAACGCATAATACGCAAATACTTTTCATCCATAAATTGCTACTACGTCAAAGCTTTGAAGTGTTGCAAATTGGAATTCATCTCAACCCACATATCTCGTTTACGTCACTTTAATTTTCTCAATCCGTGCTTCATATAAAAATGAAGACCTACTAAGTACATATAGCACGCTAGGGTACATTTGTGGCTGGCAGCTTTTTAATATTATAAGGTTTTGTACGTTATCTAAAGCCTGCTTCACGTAAATTACGTACATAATATATATTCAATAATAAACTGATTACAATTTCAATGAAAGTCCTGCGCGAAATTCAATCTAACCCAGAAAAACTAGATTACATAATGCCAATCTCGTATGAAATTTTCGCTAGTCCTTCTATTTTCAAAATTGCTTCGAACCACAAATTTTCCTATTCCATTTTCCCTTTTTTCGTCACATTGAAACAAGCATGCTGTGAGAGACGCAAAATCAGTGGGGAAAAAATATAGATATATATTACACATGCGACGGCGAAAAGTGTAGTGATTTCATGTTATTTTTAAATTGACACAAAACTATCGATTATGTACAGCTGTCACATTTGTAGTTGACAGCTGTCATCGACACAGATGACACCCACATATGTATGTACATATGTGATCATTGTATTGATAAAGCTTCTCATTAGATCACAACTGATTCCTATAAATGAGTGCTTCCATATGATATTATTATTATATAATATATTATAACTTGGAGTATTTTTTGTCAAATACTATGGTCATATACACATTATCTTAATTTATTATACCCGATTTCAACCACCGTTGGTTAATTGTAGATTTCACTAGGATTTTAACACTACTTTTCGGATTATTGACTTTACCGACAAAGCCATCATTGTGGTTAAGAGATACATAGATACTTTAATATTATACCTACATATTTTCTACCCTAACTCGAGATTTTGACTGATTCGAACACAGAATCGGTCACTGATCACGTTTTTATGATGTAGAAAAAATGTGTGTGAATGTGTGAATGTGTGAATGTATATGTATTAGTACGTGTGTTTTTTTTTGAGCATCGTTAGTCCTATCGAACTGAAACTTAGTATCGGTTACTGAAATGCTTATTGATACGATGTTAATTTTTTTTAATTTTTAAGTGGAACGGAAATGGTACATACTCTTATAGGTTTTTGAATTAAATTGTCTCCCAAACGGCACAACGAATCAGACTGATTTTTTTTTACTTGTAATAGAAATTATAACTTTATATTTGTGTTTACATATTTTTTATGTGTACGTTTATTTATTCTTTTTGAAAGTAAAGTTCTTAAAATTTGAAGGGTATACATATGTGCATATGTACGTACGTACAATTATAATATATGTATAGGTACATATGACAAGTATAAAATTATTAAATCGTGATTCACGAAAGTGAAAATAAAAAAAGCATTGTTATTATAATTCAAAGACATCGTTAGAAAATAGTAAAAGAGCGTTTAAATTTTCTAAAGAAAAATACGAAAAATGGATAAGAATTAGAAAAAAATCCCTTGTAACGTAACACAATATACTGAAATTAGATTTATACGCCGAGACCACTGAGGATTATAATATACAACTTTACTACGTGGTATAAATGTAGGTCAAACATCGAGGAATTTTCAAGAATTGACTACATTGTGACTTCGAAATAGATTAAAATTAGATTTTCACCGAAACGCATATTTCCACGATTGCAGCAATATTTTATGCGTCAATCACGGATGAAACAACAATAGAAAATAAAACAAGTCGGGAATATGGAACTTTTCACGAAAAACACAATAGAAAATAATTAAAAGCACAACGGTTCACATATTATACTGATTAATTTTTTTTCACGCGATGAAAAAAAATGTTAATCCCCAATAAAGGATAAAAGCGACAAAATAATACTTTAAAATTAGTGAACTTTTGTCTTTTTGGTGAATAGACAGCCGTATTATTGAATTCAAACTTGAACGAATTTACAAATTCTCCTTCGAACTTTGAATCTAGATTTAAATTTATTTAAAAGAAAGCCATTCAAAATTCGATTCCCTGTTCAAAATTATAGTAATTACACAGCGGACGAGTAAATTTTAAATCCTTGAAATAAATTACATCTCCGAATCAGTAAATGTATCGACTAACTAATAAGGAATGATAAATTAAAACATAATAATTTAAGGAATACATCACCGATATCGTGTCAAGAGTGTGGGATCTCGCGATATATTACATGTTTACGTTCGACGAAATCTAAACAAATTTTCCGAGAAAAAATAAGATAAGATGACGCCTAGATGTTTTATTACGGTCAACGTTACGGGACGACTATTTGCAAGTTTTACGGTTAAAATTTCCTTTTTGTTTTTATCATTCGGCTTTCGAAAAAAAATGTCACAAGAAACAGACATAAAGTCTAAATCCAATTTGGGAATAGTAGATTTTTGATAAATGCGCATACATATGAAGACCGTTCGCACATTACTACATATATTTCACCATTAGATAGTACGAATGGAAACTCGTTCAGGTTTCATTGCATGCTATGTATGAGCAAAGTACTCGTAATTCTACCGCTTTTATTGAATGTGAAAAATACGAAAGCATCCCGCAAACCAGGGGTAGTCAAACCTATGGGTTTTAGGGACGATTCTATGCTGAAATTAATGACTACGGTCTGCCCGTAGTGCTGCCATATCTGTCAGACCCCAGCAATTGCCGACTTCTGAAAACTGCAAAGGATCTTTGACTTTTGAAACTACATGCATAATCACAGCAACTTTGAACTCGTTCAACTCCTGAACCATATTTGAAAGAGCGATATATTTTAATTAGTTATTTAATTACGATGATTTAACGATAATTTAAAATCGCCGTTTTTCCAGAAAAACTCTCAGAAATTCTCTCAACAGCCATTTGTATGGTGAAAGCGGTCTTTTCAGAAAATCGTAACTTTTTTCTTGTTCCCTTCATTATTTTGAATATAAAAGTAGTCGAAGAACTTACTCGGTTATCCATATTTATTTAAAGCGTTGAAAAAATCCATATTTATAAATGTTCAAAAAATTGCTAATTTTAAGAAATATAAGCAGACCAAAATGTCTTATATATGTACGTACATATGTATACATGAGAAAATGGGTAAATATTATATTTGAACTATTTATGTAAAAATAATAAGCCTTTATGCATATGATTTACATATTTATATTTCTAAATCTGCTTGAAAATATTTATTTAAAGATTTCATCCTTACACGTGTAGCTTTCAAGATTAATTTCAGAAAGTTAATTATTATTATATTTTTACCCAGCGGTCAAGATCTTGACAACCCATGTCGGCACAACACCGTGAATCTTCAGCTTATAGCATTTTATCTTGCGTTTTTTTATAGTAATGTCGGGTCATATGTATGTATGTGTACGTTAGACTACAGTCATTAAAAGCAATATAGTCTGATGTTTAATATAAAAACGCACTAAATACGATAAACGAATTTTTAACACAGTAACGACGTTGTTGCACAGGTTGTACTCGTTAAAAATTCATTTTTTAAACAAATAACTTATGGAGTTTTTTTGGACATTTGCATTAATATACGAGATTACATACATAAATATGTATATGTACATACATATACATATACAGTACACTCTCAATTATCCGGGCTGATGCTGGAAAGGGAGGATACGGATAATTGAAAAACACGGATAATACAAAACATCAAATTTTGAATTGGTTTCGAGTATATGTAATATCATATTAACAACACAAATTTTTGTTTCATAATTTTAATACTCATTATTTATTAAGAAAAACGTTTATAGTTAAGCAGATGTGTGGCCGTTAGTACCTATAGTTATGTAGTACTACTGTTGCCAAAATATAAAAAAAATCTAGTCAACCAGCCAGACGAAGCATTGAAGTTGTCTACTAATCCTAATTTTTCATGGAAAAACTTGGCTGTTTCCATACACATTATACCGCTAATTGGTATTCCTTCTGCTCATTTTTGATTTAACTATATGAGTATAATTGCAATCTCTCGCGAACGCCTCCAACTTATTTTTTTGTTTAACTACATATATTTCGAACAGGTATGTAAGTAATTTAATAGCAAAGAAAATAATTTCACATACAGAGTATTATAATTGATAATAATTAAACATACGTATGTTCGAAAAAATCTGCTCTGAATACACGCACTTGTTACTTCTTCGATGATCAAAAGCGACTGAAAGAATTGACGCAATAGTAAAATACATTTAAAAAGGGAACGAAAAACATTTCTGTGTGACATAATTTGTTTCAAATAGCACGCATGTTTACGGTCGCAATCAATCTTTCATTATCATATAAGAACAAAATTTAATTAATTTAAAAAAATTAATTAATATTTTTCAAGCACATATAATCCACAAACCGGATAATCCGCATCCGGATAATCGAGATTACAATGTATTTAATCTTGAAATCTCATTTCACTGTACCATTAGAAAAATGCTGCCTACTGACGAGCGTTTTATTTTACAAAATAGTGTAACGTGAATTGTACATACATACATATGTGGTTAATTAACACTCATAAATCAAATGTAATCAACAAAAAGAAATATTAGTTAAATAAGATTTTAATCTGTAAAATTTTCTTATGATGCTTAAATTTATTATTGATTTTAAATAATCCTAGAGCTACGTAATTCAAAGGCTAAACATATTACTATAAATGCTTATTGTATTATAAAGAAATCGTAAATTTGATCATTATATAATATTTCAAAGTCAGCTAAATTTAATAAAAAAAATTCGGGTGTGACCAACCCATGACTTTATCTATGTATTTGAGGAATATAAGAAGGTTACAAAACAAAATTCGATATTGAACTAATAACTATGATAGCGATACAAATTGAGCGCAAATATATGCAAATACTTGCACAAGACAAAATTTCTACTTCCGGTTGGCGGATTTTGTTCAATTTTTTTTAATTATTTAAAATCAGTATAATTATTATACACATTTAATATCAAGAGGATAAAAATAATTTAAAAGGTCAAAATAAAATAATGAAATATTGTTTTTAAAAAAAATACTACTTCTGGTTTACGAATTCTGACCAAAACGTTACCAAATCTAAGTTAGTACATAAACAACACAATAATAAATTTTCAGCTTAATACGTTCAGGGGTGTGGACAGGATCCAGGCGACAACATTTTTGACCTTTCTAATAGGAGAAAATCCCACTTCCGGTTCATTAAGTTGGATGGTTTTATTTTTTATTTTTACTTAAAATCACTATCTCTATTATACACAATAAATATCAAGAAGCTTAAAATAATTTAAAAGGTCAAAATAAAATAATGAAAAAATAATGAAATATTGTTTTTAAAAAAAATACTACTTGCGGTTTACGAATTCTGACCAAAACTTAACCAAATCTAAGTTAGTACATAAACAACACAAATATAAATTTTCAGCTTAATACGTTCAGGGGTGTGGACAGGATCCAGGCGACAACATTTTTAACTTTTCTAATAGGAGAAAATCCCACTTCCGGTTTATTAAATTTGCTGATTTTATTTTTTATTTTTACTTAAAATCACTATCTCTATTGTACACAATAAATATCAAGACGCTTAAAATAATTTAAAAGGTCAAAATAAAATAATGAAAAAATAATTAAATATTGTTTTAAAAAAAAATACTACTTCCGGTTTACGAATTCTGACCAAAACGTTACCAAATCTAAGTTAGTACATAAAGAATATAAATATAAATTTTCAGCTTTATACGTTCAGGGGTGTGGTCAGGATCCAGGCGACAACATTTTTGACCTTCCCTCCAGAAGCTTCCGGAAGGAAAAAATCCCACTTCCGGTTTATTAAATTTAGTGATTTTTTTTATTTTAATCACATTGATACAAGAGTTATACTTGAATTTTTTCGTGAAGACCACACATGTTTAAGGGGTCGAAAAAAATAGTGGAAGAAAAATCGAACAAGAGTAAACTGCCACTTCCGGTCGACGGACGCTTACCAAATTTTATACATAACTTGCTATTGAGCTTAAATTGATTGATATGAAATTTCAGTTCGATAAATCAAAAGGCTTTTGAGAAAAACATAAAAAACCTCGATTCTCTAGAGTAAAAGTACTACTTCCGGTTCAGATAAAAATATTTAAAAAATATAAAATTATAAAAATTATTATTTCTAGTACATGTAAAAAAAATCAGTCCGATTCAGTTAGTAGTTTGGGAGGAAATCGAATTCAAAAACTTAAAAAAAAGAGGACACCTATAAGGGGAGGTACCATTTCCGGTCAACTTAAAAATTTAAAAAAAATTGACGTAGTGTCTATAAGAATTTCATTAACCGATACTAAGTTTCGGTTTGATAGGACTAACGGTGTGGAAAAAATCCCCAAAGTACACAGACACACACACAGACACACACACGGACACACACACACACATTTTTTCTAGATCATTAAAACGTGATCAGTAATCGATTCTGAGTTCGAATCAGTCAAAATCTCGAGTTCGAATTTTCGCATGATCACAAAACTTCATCTATTGTTACTACGTACATAGATAAAGTAAAAAGAACACTGTGAGCATATTTGACCAAAGCGAGAGAACAAAAGAATTTTGTCAAAGACGACGACATGTTCTCTTGAAAACTCTACCCTTAGGTATATTCCTTAGGACCGGGGCTGGTATGTAATAAATATATCAATTACCTAAAAAATTCGATTGAAGACGCCTAGCATGAGGTTTAAAGATTTTTATTAGAAATCTCCACATCACGATATATGTACATAGATACGTATGTATATCCATTTAATCTAGTTCTTTGAAAAAGATTTTCTTATGTTTTCAGTTCTCTTTGGGTTTAACAGAAAATGTAATTTTCAAAATCCGAAATGAAATCGAAAGCAGCGAAAAGTCGCAACATACGTATGCACAAAAGAAACATTCATACGCTAAGCTAAATCCCCCTTTCTTTTTTAAATTTAGAGGGAGAGGCTGGTATCCCCATAGCCCCCCCCTGACTACGGTCGTAAACCAACAAAATCAAATCAAACCTTATTTACATATCTTTTCAAGTAATACGCGTTCGATTAATTGTGGGAATAGCAACATGCATACATGTCAACTCATCTGTATATTTTTTTTTATTACCTAACAATTGTTTGCGTAAAATCGGTCCAATTGTAAATACATATTTATATTGATTGGAAGCAATATACTGTTTATATAATGGTTTTGATACATGTATGTTCGTATAATATGATCCAACAGTCTATATATTACATATCCATACATACATATAATATACTTTTGGTTTCATATTACTTAAATGGTTGCAATAAGGGACCGCTCGGGATGTCATTTTTCGGGCAATTGGAGCGAATGTAGCTTTTAACCCAGATATCTAACGCATAAAAGAAAAAGCACATAAAATTTCCTATAAAAGAAAAAATCAACGATCTTTCCGTGTGCGTGCATGTGTGTGTGTGTGCGTGCGAGTGTATGCTGCAATATCGCATCGGCCATTAGTTGCTTTATTTATTGCAAGTGTAAATATTTGTTTTGGAACTGTAATAAATATATATATATATATATATATATATATATATATATATATATATATATATATATATATATATATATATATATATATATATATATATACATATATAGATTATATAAACAGACTTACCTGCGATGGCTAGTTGCATTATGAAATAGTTCATGCGACTCTTGCGAGATTTTGCCAAGAGTAGTGCTGCTATCACCGTTCCATTTCCTGCTACGATCGCTACGAAGAGTATCCACATTACGGTGAACTGCACAGTCTGAAACACGTCAAAAATCAATTATTGCATCTATTTTTATGACATGTATATAAAAGTGTTTGTCCGGGAAAAAAATAGCTATCACATGTTGAACTACGTAGAAAGTTACACGTATTATATGAGCCTTTATATTTGAAAGTGGCGGAAGTTCAATTTTCAGTTCCAAAAACACTATTTCTTTTTGACTTTATTCACAAATTGTTATCACTTATTTTAATTTGATATGTCCAGAATCTCGGAAAGCAGAATAAACGTATTTCAGGCCACCAGAATCACATATGTATATATTATTATTGTTTACATATGTATGTATATATCAGGAAAGCCTTACAGGTAACCCCAATTTGTCTTCCTGGCCAATTACAAACATTGCAGCATTTTTTCTTTATTATACAAGTCGCTGAATTACGAGACACTGAAAAACTCGCAAATCACCGAGACATCTATGAATTGTACATACATTTGATTGTAAACTAATCAATCTCAAATAGTGGTGACATAGTAGGTACGAAGGATATTTAGCAAATTTTACTGGGAACCGTTTCAACAATGAAATCAGAGAAATTTGGCAAACTCTGATAGGAAATGATCGACCTGGAGTCACAAATATCCAAGTCTGACCAGCAGCACTACAGATATACTCATAAAACTTCTTTTCAATCGAGGTCAGCTCATGGAATCGAACCCAGCGCCTCTCAACGCTAAGCAGAAGCTTATCGACCGAGCTATGCTGCTGGCTAATGTAATGTATGTATGTATGTAATAGCGCTATTCTGTGTATCTGTAACCATGCATCGCTTTTGATAGCTTTACTATATTTGGCAAATAGCTACATATTTTTTTTAATCGAATACATGATTGAAAATTTTCATTCGTTATTCTACTTCTAAGTTTATTTTTTATTTGGTTCATAGTTAGAATGTTTGTTCGCATATATAACATACATATGTAGAGCCAAAGATTGTGAGAATACCAAAAACTAGTTGTTTTAACGCGTCATATGTGTCAGGCAAACTATTCCAACGTATCAAATATTATTGTTTCTATTTTAGGTAGTTGTTTTATAGCTTATGCTGAGGAATTTTTAGACATTTTTAACGCTTTAACTTCTTCTAAAAGGGTTCAGAGTACATATGTATATACATTTATGTTATTTTTAATTTATACCAGAAAGTCCCAGCAGGTAACCCCAATGCGCCTTCCTGGCCAGAAACATTGTACGTTTTGATTATTATTAGTGTTATACTTATAAAAACTACATAAATATGTACAAATCAACTTATATCCACAGAGACATCTATGGTCAAAATTGTAAATTTGCAGCATTTTAAACAATTCAGCGAAATTCGAGATGGCTGAAAACTCGAGATTTTGCAAGAAATTGGGTAAAATTACTAATTCGCTGAAACCGTTTCAATGAAAATCAGATAAATTGGCAAACTCTGATAGGAAACGATCGAGCTGGAGTCACAAATCCAAGGTCTGGTCAGCAGGCATCAATGGGATTTGAACCCGTGACCACTCTGTTCAAAGCATTATACCTATGTGTATGCTAACCACTTGTCTATTATGCTGGTTGGTTACATAAATACATATGTATGTATGTACATATTTATTAGTTGGTGATACTAGATTTCTAGATACTAGTTAGATATAAGATACACAACCTTCATGGTGGGATTCGCGGACGACATCAGAATGCTGGTGTCGGCAAGGAAACCCGAGTGGCTGGAGCTGTACACTAACGAGGCACTCAGAAGGGTATCCAAATGGATAGACGGAGCGGGACTGTCGCTTGCAAGGCAGAAGACGGAGGCGATCTTTTTCACCCGCCGGCGAAAGCTGACGCCACCGACTATCAACATAGGAGGAGAGCTGGTACTGTTCCAGAATTCCTTAAAATATTTGGGAGTACATCTGGACAAAAAACGCAAGTTCCGGGAGCACGCGACAAGGGTGGCCGAAAAAGCGGCAACAGTAACAGCGGCGCTGGGACGACTGATGCCAAACCTCGGAGGGCCGAAACCAAAGAGAAGGAAGCTGCTGAACAGCGTTGTCCATTCGACGCTTCTCTACGCAGCACTGATCTGGGCGGATTCCATGGAAATAGAAAGGAGGAGGAAAAAGTTAGCCTCAGTACAGTGGAGGAGCGCACTCAGAGTAGCCACGGCGTACTCGACTGTCTCCGAGAACGCTGTTCTGGTAGTTGCAGGAATCATCCCGATCGATCTGCTCGCAAAGGAGAGGAAGCAACTCTTCGGCGGCTCTAGAGACAATGCATCGGAATCCCGAGAAGTAGCGACACGCAGGCGGAAGGAGATACGGCAAAAGCTGATGAGGTGCTGGCAGAGGCGGTGGGACGAAGAATGTGAGGGACGCTGGACCTACAGGATCATCCCGTCCGTGGGCGACTGAGTTGAGAAGAAACATGGGGATACCAGTTTCCACTTGACATAGCTGCTGACGGACCACGGCTGCTTTGGCAAGTACCTTCACAGGATTCAAAAGGAGGCCGAAACAAAATGCTACCACTGCGAAGCCGAAGTGGACGACGCAGAGGGCGACGACCTTTTCGGGTGCCCAGCTTGGGCGGAAGAAAGAGAATGAATGGAGGAAATCGGAGTGACCTCACCCGAAAACCTGGGCATGAAGCTAATAGAGAAGATGGAAGCTTGGGTAATCATCGACACGTTCTCGTCAACGGTGATGCGCAAGAAGGAGGCGCACGAACGAGAGAGAAGAATGCATGCGAGATGGTCCCCCACTCTTTGAAGTAATGCACAGAAGTCCCAGAGAGTGGAGGTCGGGGGTGGGGTTTAGCCGGTAAAAATCCGCCACTACCCTGCAGTTCGGACTGTAGGCTGTCTTCCGAAGATTCCCCACCTCCAGCGCAGCGAAAAAAAAAGATACTAGATACTAGTTATACACTTTAAAATAAAGAATTGAATTTGTAAAATATAATTCAAATGTCTGGAGAGTTTGTTTCAATATTCATATGTATGTATGTATGTACATATGTATATATATTTTTGAAGGCTGCGGTTACGAAATGAAAATGACTAGTGAAAGAAAAGGGCGAGAATTTCGTTTCCAATCTTGACAAAGTTGTGGGCAATAAGGAAGTGTTCCGAGTTGCAATATTTATTTTCCGACTTAAAGGTTTGTATGTATTTTCATCTTTGTTTGTGATACATTTAATCAATACATTTTAGCATTGGAAAAAATGCATATTTCTAAATTTTTAAATTGTACTTTGATTTTTTTAGTACTGTCACAACAACACAAACAAACAAGCACACTTTTTTTCCTCACAATATTTCTTTTTTTGATTTAATAACGATGAAAAATACATGCATAGAATGTAATCCGATTATCATTAATTTGCGCTTAAAAACCATGCCTTTCACAGAATTTTTCTTTTGGAAAATCTACGGAAGCAATTAGTGAAAACGGCTTAATTGTACAAACATATATAATGTAATAATTTATTGTAGCGGAAACGCTTTTCTGTGTGGATTAACTTACATTCAAACGCGAAGAATTATAACACATGTACATATGTACATATATGTATCTTTATACGTCAAAAATATACATTGTCAGAAGAACATATATAATTATAATTATTACACCAGGGTGGGCACACAATTTAACATAAGATTATTACGTGCAATAACATACATGTAATGTTAACTCGCCGAATGAATGTAGGAAAATATAATTGAGCGAAATTGTAGCATAGTAAATGTAAATTAACAAAATAAACCTCGTAATCAAGGAGGTAAATGTTATAATATTAATATTATAAACGAGTGTTGGGCCCGATATATATATATATATATATATATATATATATATATATATATATATATATATATATATATATATATATATATATATATATATATATATATAATATATATATATATATATATATATATATATATATATATATATATATATATATATATATATATATATATCCGAGACCATTAGCTCAATTTAGACCCATATTCAGGCTATTTGGGGTGATCGGTTCGAGTCGCGACAAAGTCGTCTCGTCGAAAAATGAATTAATCGATTTTTATCGATTCGTTCATTATGTTCGGCGAGAGTTAGGACACACACACACACACAGATTACCGTATTTATATATATGATATGTGTATTATAATTGTAATAATTACTGCCAAATAAACATTTTAACTAGAAAAAAAAATTTTTTAGGGACCGGGAATTCATTCTTTCAGATTTAGGGGGTCGTGACGTGAAAGTAATTGGGAAGCACGGCTCTAAATAACGTTAATATTCAATAATCGTACAGAACGTATGGGCAACCAATCAAAACGGAGTAAAGTCATATCTTCGGTAGTTGTCGGGAGTGGTCGGGTGTCGATTTGCAGTAACGCTCGGGGCGATAGCTAATAATAATCGAAAAAAATAGGAAGTCTTTAAATAAAGAATTGAAAACTCTCTATGGGAGTCTGCGTATTTTTAAGAATTTAAAATTATTACAAATAAAGAATTCAAAACTATCTATGAGAGTCTACGAAAATAACGGTTCCGGTTCCGGATTTTTTTTTTAGTTTTATACGAGTATGTAATAATTTTACCCATGCGATGATGTTTCATCGGGCTATTCACTAGTCCATACATAGTATATAATAGTGCTATTCTGTGTGTCTGTGTGCAGTAACGCTCGCCGTTCTATAATAGTAGTGTTGCGTAAGGGTTGGGTGGAGGATCCAAGTAAAAGGCCAACAGTCGTTTCACAGCATTTATTGATGATTAAGGAGTTACACACACTGTCACTGCTCCGTCCAGAATCACCTGAGATCGCTTACGTACCGCCTTATAAGGGGTAGATCTCTCAGGACGTCTAATCTGTTTACCTACTGTATAGTCACGTATTCGGATATGTATTCCCACGGTATGAGAAGTGCAATCATTGTTTCATGCACTTAGCTTGTCGCTAATCCTTAAAACCACTTATACCAGTCGCACGGTATGCATTTAGTTAATCCGTTAACAGATATCCGTTACAGATAATCTTTGAACGGTCACACAGTCTGTGGGATTCTATTCGCTTAATCCGCGGCGTACGTTACAGTAGTTTCGATTTGACATATGAACGTCACAGCTATGGTATATATATATATATATATATATATATATATATATATATATATATATATATATATATATATATATATATATATATTTTAAGGACTTGACAAAGGGTATTGATATCCAATTGTTCCTTTCATCCTCATTCAAGTTTGGTAAATATTTTTTGAAAAATAGTATCGATTCGGCCATGTGATCAAGTATAACATTTTTCACTGAAGTCGACAGTGATATTTCATTATTCGTGAGAAAATCATTCAAACACGAAAACATCTCCGTGCATCCTTGACTAATACCTTTTGACCACAAAGAAAGCTTTTGCTGGAAAGTTTTCATATAATGTGTTATTATTTAACAGACTTTAATATATACATTCCCTAAATATGTAATGTGGAAAAATATTCATAAATGAATATTTGTACTTTCAACTGAATATTTTCGTGGCCCCCGCGAGAAATCCTACGGCCCCCCAGGGGATCGCGACCCCCCAATTTGGGAAGCACTGATTTAGATCACTCTTTGTATCCGCATCATGGTGTAGTGGTCAGCGTATATTGATATGGGCGCGAGGGGTAGGTTCGACTCGGCGTCCTGGAATTTTTTTGAGATGACTGGTTGGCGGTAAAGTCGTCTCGTCGAAAAATGAATTTATCGATTTTTATCGATTCATTCATTATGTTCGGCGAGCGTTAGGACACACACACACACATACACACACACAGATTACCGTCTTTATATATGTATATGATATATGATTATGTAGCTACATATCTGAAAGTTAACGTTTTATAAATCTAATATATAATTTGGAAAAAGACTTTATATGTAAAATTTGTTGGCAACATCGAAAATAAATCAACTTTTCTATGACGATGATATTGATATCGTTAAATATAATTTTTTTCGATTCAAATAAATTTAATAAAAAAACAAATGAATATTTAAAATTAGATTAGCCATGTTTAAGCTGTTTATGTACATATATTATAAATACCGAGCGGAGCCGGGTAAAACCACTAGTATTCGATAAAGTAAATACATACATATATTATCATGATTGAATTTTCCTCTACAGTAAATTGTATAGATTTAGTATCATTTTATAAGTCGTATCATATTGTCGATAAGTCTTAATGTGAAATGATCTGGAAGTTGAGATTTGCGAATACATAGTTCGGTTTACTTTTAGGCCAATAGTCCCACAAGTATACTGAGAGTTGGGTGTTAGCAAGCCCATATTTGTGTTGTCTGTATGATTCGGGTGTGCTAGGCGGCGATTTATTAAAAAAGAAACGTCGAAAAAATAAAATAAATCGATTTCGCCGTATATCTTGCGAAATTTTTACGACTGCCGAGAAGAAAAGCATCAGAAAAAATTGTGAATTATGGTTCCACCAATCCGTGTAAACAAAAAAATAGCCATAAAACCCCGGCATCAGGACGAGACACTCCGGATTTATTCCTGAACTTTCGATAATTTCTGGAAAAAAAATACTGTCAAGACATCGCAAGTTTGTTGATGCGAGAACAAAAAGAAAGAAAAAAAAACGCTTGACGACCAAATTAATATATTTTACTAGATGAAAATTTTACGAGTTCTTTGGGTATTTACATATGGATGTACATATGTACATATATGTCCCTTGTAACCATTCTTTGTCGATTAATCTGCAAATGCTCTTCAATTCAGAATTTTTCTTGAAATTCATACATTATATCATTACATCGTATATGTAGGTATTTTATATTTGTATTATGGACATGTTGAATGAAATTTCTATACCTCTTAGTATTTTTGAAGAGCTTTTTACATATTAATTACATATGTATATGTCTACATACATATTTTGATTGATGCTTTATCGTAATGAATTCTTAAATACAGAGTTCTACTTTGATCATGTTCAAAGAACGCATCTATTATACTGAGCATCAAAAAAATTACCGGAGCGGAGACTAATTAATCTTTACTAAGTTTTACTTACTTAATTCGAATATGACAATGATTTTTGTTGGTTTGTTCTCATTTCCATAAGAGATACATATGAGCGCTTAAAAATGGGCAATTTTTACAGGTTTTCGTAGTCTTTAATTCAAAATCTAGTATTGCTGTACCAAAAGTGATTATTGGAATCTATATTCAGATTTTTTTCTATTGATTGTGTTGCTTTGAAATACTAATAATTACTTATCTAGCGAATAAACGTGAATAAAGTGAGAAATTAGCTAAATTACATACTTTATAATATAATGGAAAAAAATATTTTCGATTTTTAAAATTCGCAAGATAATTAATTATAAGTATAATAAAAACAATAAAAATCACAATCAATAGAAAAAGCATCTGACTATTGATTCCAATATTCACTTTTGGTACAGCAATACTAGATTTTGAATTAAAGACTACAAAAACCAAAAATACTGTAAAATTGCATATTTCTTTTAAACGCTCATATCTCTTAAACGAAAGCAAGCCAACAAAAAATAATGTTATATTTCAGTTCACTGGGTGAAGTTTAGTAAATATTGATTAAACTTCGCTCCGGTAAGTAAAAAACCGTGTTTTTTTTTGTTTCTCAGTGTTATTAAATATGTACGAGCCTTGAGATGGAAAAGTCTACGTATGCACTCATTAAAATACATAGAATATTAAATCCATCTTTTGACTGAAGTTAAAATAATAAAAGCGATCTTTCAAAGTTAAATTAAAATTCTAGTAGACAATAACATCAAATTTAAGTATATTTCATGCTAGTTATTAATTTCAGTTGAACAGAAGTAGTAAATCTCGTTATACATACATATGTATGTACGTATGTAGGTGTCCTATTTTTTTCATTACCTCCAAAACCGATTAACGAATTGAAAGCTGAAATTTTGAACATACAATACATTTGTAGGTACATATAGTAAATTTTCTCTGCCTGCCTGCACATTATATTCTTTATGTCCCATTTTGGAGTTAATCAGGATTTGGTAAGAATTTGCTCACTTGAGTGGTAGATTTTTCATGAATAATAATTATAATATTTTCTTATTGCATTAGTTTTTCATTATAACTTTATAGGTTACCTAAACACAATCTGCTTTAGGTCATCGAATTTAGTGAGTCTTTAATTAATATCATGTATTAGATGCATTACATACGAGCATTTATAATAATTGTAAATAGGTTTTTGAGCTATTTTTCCTATTGATTTGTCATTAACAATAGAATAATATAATACTATGATTACTAATAAAATTGTAAAATAGAAAATGATCAGTAGATCAGTAGTAATTAAAATATGTAGATATAAGATGTATTGGGAACATAATTTAGTAATAAAAATCAAATTATAACTTTATAAAAGGACGTAGTTTTAAATTACAGATGATGTTTTGTAATCGTTTGAAAATTTGACCTCGTTTCGTATAAAAACATAGTAAAGAATTACATACATAGCTAATAGCTGATTTATTAAAGTTCTATATGAAATGTTTCGCCTTCTTCATTTTAATAAAAAAGTATTGCGATAGTAAAATTTTATACAATAAATCCGAGTACCGTGATTTATGGTGAGAACGAGAAGAAAAACCACCAACTGACAAAATTGAACATTCATCATATTCTCGTACTACATATGTATTTCCTCTGGAGAAAAGCGGAGCAATTAAAGCAAAATTATTAGGAACAATAATTCTTAGATATGAACTTTTGAATGAAACCTTGCAAAACCTTCACTTCCACCAATCCTCTCATTTAATATAACATTATCCAAAATAATCCTAGAATATAAGCCGGAAATCTCCTTAAACTCTTAAAATACACGATCTCAGCAACAGATTAACTGTTATTATAGGGCTTATCGGTTTATTTATTGTATAGAATTTAGGAGTGTGCAGTGTAATACTTTTCGGATTTTTTTTCATAATTTAAAACTTATTTATTTTACCGTCTAAAAATATATTTTAAGATAAATCCACGTTTTCGTTTTATACAATATGTACATACTCATATATTAAACATATATTTACTTAAGTAAGCTAGCGATAAAGCTTTTAGCAGGAGTGACGATAGAATGCATATATTTCGAGTGGCGAGAGAAGTGCACTCGTTAATGTTAACATATTGTTTTTCCGAAATCCCTAAGTACGAGTAAATCTACGCGAGTCGAAAAGTAAACATTTACATGGGATAAACTTTACGATGGAGTTGTTAACATTATTGTCGGAAACATTTTCCTCGAAGATTTATCGAGAAGTCAGGACTATTTGTAATCGAAATAAATGCAAAGCATCCAGCGCTAATATGTATTTAGAGATCGATTGTGTGATCCTTGGCATCGCTTGCAAACATTCAAGCTCTTGCATGGATGGATTGGCTTTGAATTAACTTTCTAGATTTAGCACTTCGTTCTTCCGTATTAATTTTAAAAGTTTTTGCATATATTAGTATGATAGATATTACATATATATTTATTTTAATCCAAAATAAATTCAAAAATCGTAATTGAGGATAAGAAAATTTTCTTTCAAACCTTTTTGTCGACCGGAAAAGTTACCCCCTGTTATAAAAGTCCTCTCGTTAAAAGTTTTCTTTGATTTTTTTTAATATTACTTGTAATTGGTATGGTTAGATTCATAAATTAATATTATTTCAATAGGAAAACTTTTTACTTCGAGCAAATTTGACGAAGTTATATGTATATACATATATAAATACCATTTTGAAGTGTTAATTTACCGGGTTCGATTCCGTGCTAATATTTAATACTGCTGGTCAGATTTGGATATTTGTGACAATCGTTTCCTATCAGAGTTTGCCAATCTGATTTCATTGTTGAAACGGTTCCTCCATTATATTGGAAAAATCCATCCTACCCCGCTATGTCACAAATACCTGAATTTGATTTATGTACATGTCTAAATCCATGTCTTTATGGATTAATTAATTAATTAATTTCGTGCTATTCAGCCTCTCGAAATACAGCGATGTTTGTAATGAATTGTCTATGTATGCGCATTGGGATTTACCTGTTAGGCCTTCCTGGTATAAATCTATGTAATATGACAAATAGAAGCTTATAAAACGTCTATATATGTAAGTGTATCTAACATCTATCCATGGCAATTATTATACATATGCATTTTTTTATGTATTCCGTTTTCGTTCCGGATTATTAATATATTCCGTTTCAAACATAAATATTCAAATATAAATATCATAAAAACATAAATATTCAAACATAAATATCATGAAAACATTAATATTCAAACATAAATATACCGTATAAAAACAATTAATTATTACTATACGTATTGTATCTTTATTTTAAAACATATATCAATTTGTTTCCGAAACCACCCGTTGAAATTTCAACGGGCACAACACTAGTGTAATATAAAAATAAAAATATATGCATATGATTTTTACAATAAAATTTTATTTTTTTTAAATTGTATTTCTACTGTAATCGAAAGATAAATCTGGTTAGAATGAGCTATTTTTTAAATGTATGACTTTGGTTTGGGGGGGGGGGGGGGGGTTTATATTGATTTCATATTGACCGCACCAGGTTAAACCAACCCAAGCGACGCCACTGGGTACAGGCTGTTATATCTACATAAGTCTTTATTTGTTTTATGTTAGCTGTATTCTACTCCCACGACCTTTAAATCAATCTGCGAGACGAATTATGTTTCCCCCAAAAATATCAAAGCCCTTCTTAAGCCTGCACAACAAATTGCGTGCATCTACTCAGCCATTTCTCGATACATTCAAGACACATATGTTAACACTAAAAATATCGTTTTTCAACAAACTTTATCGCTTTTCTGCATTATTCTCACGACTCTTAATCCGCACAACGAATTGCGTGAAATCTACCCTCAAGGGATACATATGCAAACACTAAAAATATTGTCTTTAATTAGTTTACCAGCATTTTTCACACGACTCGACTCGAATCGTATTCCCTCAAAAACCCTTTTAAAGCTGCGTAACTAATTGTGTGAAAACCATTTCTCGATACACTCAAGGGTCAAAGTATTAAAGTCTTAAGATATTGTTTTACTTAACTCGAGTTCCCCCCTATTTTATCACGAACTATGATTGGTCCAAATTGTTACGCCTATTAAATATATACTGATGTTAAACATATGGAACGTCACTTGCGATCGAACCGTCTGACTTACAACCGAACCGTCTCTTACTAATCACTGACTTACAATTGAACCGTCTAACTAGTGACTCGCGATTAGACGACTTAACTAGTAAACTACTAACTAGTAACGTGTAATACTAACTAATCTCGTGTATACTTACTACTATTAAAGAAGATAATCATCTTATAAAATAAAGTGAGTTTTATTTACGGAGTAGCGTTCCGCAAAAACGCTTGGTGGCAGCGGAAATATTAATAACAACAAAATACACATCACCCACGAATGTAACAAGGCATAATATACAATAAATAATAATATAATTCTTTGAAGCAGTACAAAGAACTCACCACCAAATTACCAAAATTATTGGGACATACGTACAGTGTAATTTGATTCTATTATAAAACAGACTGATAACAGCGTCAAAATCACGCGCTATTTCAGTATGATTTTATTGCAAGCCTATAAATTCCGGCACCGGAAACCGTACACTTCTCGAAAAGGATAATAAAGTTAAGATAGAATGTATTACAGGGCATTTATACCTAGCAGCTTCATATCGAAAAGGTTTTACGACCAGCATACTGTCGAGATTTATTAGAAGGGACCGCGACACCGTCGCATGCGGAAGAGCACTCGAATAAACACGACATATAATAATCATCAATATATATTATATTGACTCGTTAAGTTAAAACCAGTTGGTTTCGGGGTGGGAAAATCAATTTGGTTTGAAAATGATCGACAATTTCGCGCAAAAAATGGGTTAACGATCGAATTTTTACGATTCCGAAACCGAAAACGGCTATCGGTGGCTAACCGTCATATAATCAAATAAAATTCGAAGGTTCGCCGTTTCCCGCGGTATTATAAAGTGTTAAAAAATGGCGATAAAAGGACGATATTCGCGATTCGACGTCAACGGAGCGTGAACTTCACTCATTTTATCGCAAAATCGTAAATTATTACTGAGTCGGAAAAGCGGATGAGTTTTCCATTGAACGGCGAAAACGTAGAAAGTAGACATAGAAGTGACCGCGCGAATTTCTGAAACATATTATTGCAAAAAAAAAAAAACACTAATTTATTAGAATTGTAAATATATATACATATAAAAACAAATCGAGAAAATTCATTTTTATTCCATCAACTTATAAATACATATAGCCAGCAGTATGGCTCGGCGTTTATGTTTAGCACCGATACTGAGCGTACTAATGTATTATACATATAATACATATGTATAATACATATTTATAATACATACGTAAAATGTGTATGTGTGTATATAGCCATCAGTATGGCTCGGTGGTTGTGTTTATGTTTAGCACCGAGAGGTTACCGGGTTCGATCCCGTGCTAATATTTAATACTGCTGGTCAAACTTGGATATTTGTGACTCGAAATCAATCATTTCTTGTCAGAGTTGAAACAGTTCCTCCAACAAATCGGCAAAAATTATCCTACCCGCTGTCACAATTATCAAAATTTGATTTATGTGCAATATGTAAAAATGTACGTACAAGTCTAAATCCATACATGTCTCTATGGATTACTTAATGAATTGTTTATTTTGTGTTCTTCAGCCTCACGAAATACATCGATTTATGTAATATAAATTAATTGTCCAGGAAGGCGCATTGCGGTCTACCTGCTAGGCCTTCTTGGTATATATCTGTAAAATAAAATATAAATTAAGCATTGTATAAGAATAGTTTTTGCTAAGAATAATTTTACTATAATTTTTTTCAATTATATTGATTGCAATTGCTTTAAAACATGTACATATTTACGCTGTTGTAACATATTGTATACAAATTTTCAAAAGCTATAAATTTTATCTGAAGTTTTATAAGAAAAATTATTTCATAAAGCGCTGCGTCGTGACGCAGCCTAGTGCCTTCGGACATTTACAGTTGAAGTATATGTATCTTCAAGTTGTAATATATTTAAAAATTTTAATTCGAAAACAAAATGTAAATATATATTATATTATGCAAAAAAATAGTTTTTTATAAATTAAATTGAGTTAAAAACATTATGAACTTTCATAAGATCATTATTATATATTATTATTACAAATATTACGAATAATACAATTTGTATTGGTAAAAGTCGGGATTGTCGACAGGGAGGAGACTGGCTAACCGTCGGTCGCCATTAAGGGTGGAGCCACTCTGCTCTCGTCGGAGTTCTGCAGTACTGCCGTTCCGTGATTAAAATGGAAATTTAATATTGAAATTTAAAACACATTTACCGATATAATTATTACGTTTACCAACCACTTTTTTGAGTGGTTGGTAAACGTAATAATTATTGCCTATTGCGCACAGTGTATAATTATTATACGTACCTATACAGTTTACCAACAACAAGACATTTGTTTTTAAGTACAAGGTTTTGCGATAAAAATGTTTTCTACCTGTAGTTGGGTAGGTCATTGAAACTACATACTTTCAATAATATTTAATCTTCGTCCCTTACTTAATCTCAAAGAAACCGCTAAGTACCTTTTTTTTTGATGTTCAAAGAAATATACGCCTTTTACCTAAGATAGTTTAGATATATACATTTATTTTGATCTTTCATAGAAATTTGAAATTCACAATTGTTAATTTTGAGGAAAAAGACATAAATTAAAGAAAACCTTAAAAAGCCGGTTGATCGAAAAATGGTCAAAAGGCCGGTTTTTCGGTTTCGGTTTAAACCGGCTTGGAAGCCCTACTTCGACCGTAACATATGTATAGTTTGTATGTATGTAAATTTAATATAATATACGGTATAAGACACTAAATCCGAACACAATTAAAATGTGTAAATAATACACGTATTGAAATTTATTAAATACAAATTAATCAAACGGAAGTAAATGAGTAGGTATTGTTTCAGCGCGAACAATGCACGTCAAACGCATGCACATTTTGCATTTGATCACCATATTGTTCATTGCTTACACACAGGACCTTAGCCCCTTTGTATTCTTGAACGGTTGTATGTACAATTTACTCTCGATTATCCGGTTTGCGGATTATTCGTGCTTGAAAAATATTAATTATTTTTTTTAAATTAATTAAATTTTGTTCTTATATGATAATGAAACGCACCGATTGATTGCGATATAAAACATGCGTGTTATTTGAAACAAATGATTGAATTTTTTGTTGCCTTTTTAAATGTATTTTACTATTGCGTCAATTCTTTCAGTCGTTATTGATCATCGAAGAAGTAACAAGTGCGTGTATTCAGAGCAGATTTTTTCGAACATACGTATGTTTAATTACACTGAGCAACAAAAAAAATTACCAGAGCGGAGACTAACCAATCTTTACTAAGTGTGACCCACTGAATTCGAATATGATAATGATTTTTGTTGGTTGGTGATCGTTTACGAGATATGAGCGTTTAAAAAATGCGCAATTTTTCACCGACCAACAAAAATCATTATCATATTCGAATTCAGTGGGTCAAAGTTCGTAAAGATTGGTTAGTCTCCGCTCTGGTAATTCAAAAACGTGATTTTTTGTTGCTCAGTGTTTTTATCAATTATATATACATATTTATTGATAAAAATAATTGATAAAAATATATATATTTTATCAATTATATATATTTTTATCAATTATATATATTATATAATATACGTTGTGTGTGAAATTATTTTCTTTGCTATTTACTCGAAAATATTTCAGATGTGCATACTTGTTCGAAATATAGTTAACCAAAAAAATAAGTTAGAGATTCTGATAATTCTGCAGGTCCTTCGAAAGGAAATAGTATGAAAATGTCAAGATACGAAGATTTGGTTGCAACTATACTCATATATTTAAATCAAAAATGAGCAAAAGAAATACCAATTAGCGGTCAAATGTGTGTGGAAACAGCCAAGTTTTTCCATGAAAAATTAGGACTAGTAGACAACTTCAATGCTTCGTCTGTCTGTTTGACTAGATATTTTTTTATATTTTGGCAACGGTAGTACTAACTATAGGTACTAACGGCCACACATCTGCTTAACTATAAGCGTTTTTCTTAATAAATAATGAGTATTAAAATTATGAAACAAAAATTTGTGTTGTTAATATGATATACTCGAAATCAAGTCAAAATTTGATGATTTGGATTATACGTGTTTTTCAATTATCCGTGCCCCCCCCTAGCATTAGCCCGGATAATCGAGAGTGTACTGTATATGTAATATGCGCTTATGAGATGAAAAGACATGCAGGCTATTAATTCACATACCTCGTAGAAGAAAAAGTTATCAATGGCAGCGTTCGTCGCGTTTAACGCTTCATTTTGTTCAGTGGTCCAAGAGTGGTTGAGGGCGGACATGTTGCCGTCAAAAGCTTCACCTCCACCACCACGTGTCGCCACTGTCGACGAGAGGAGCGCCCTCGGTGTTGGTGGACTCTCAGCAAAAGCTTCGACCAAATTCTCTGGCGATATCATTTTGCCTCTTATTTTATGCAAAAATGTTTAATTGCTTCATTATTTTTTCGATTTGAATTTTCCTGTAGACGACGCTCTTCAATGACATCCTTGTTATTAAAAGTCTGAAAACAAAACAAAAAAAAAATCGTTGTTTTATTACGATATTTACGCTTAGAATACAAAGAAAACGTCTTTTGTTTTCTATTTCGTTTTGTTTGATTTAATTAATTAATTTCTATATCATTCGTACATATTTTGCAATACTTCATTCCAGGTATTTTACCCGTGGTTTATATAATAATTAAAACACAAACACATGATCCTTTGAATCTTAGCTATTCAAAGGATTGTTTGTCAAACGTTATTTATAAAAAAGTATGCATTGAATCAAAATAGCCAATTAAAAACATGGTTTTGTTTCATTGTTCATAAAAATTCCAACAAATCACCGAATATATAGGTACACTAGTTGTTTTACCCGGCTTCGCTCAGTATTTGTAATATAAATAGCATAAACATAGCGAATTTAATAGTAAATTTTCATTTGATTTTTTTATTAAATTTATTTGAATCGAAAAAAATAAATATTCAACCAATCGAATCGTCATAGAAACTGACTTGTTTTCGATTTCCAACCAACTATAGTTACAAACTTACAAAGTCTCTTTCGAAATTATATATTATACCAGAATCCGGCGGCTCCCCCCCGGGGGGCCTTCGCCTCCGGCGCTCCCCAGGCCTTCGCCCCCCGTCCCCCGACTTGTTTTCGAAGTTCCCAACCATTTTCCAACCAACAATATTTACTTACATACAAAGTCTCTTTAGAAATTATATATTAGATACATATGTATGTATATGTTTTATTAAAATTTGATTTCGATGGTAAAAATACGAACCGTCATATTTGAAAGTGGCATAAGTCCACTTTACTTCATTTCGAGAAATATTTCGCAAAACATCAAATATAATATTTTGCGTTTAACAATATTTAACAACACTGCTGGCCTGTAATACGTTTATTCTGCTATTCCGAGATTCTCGAAATATCAAATTAAAAGAAATGGTAACAATGTTTGCGAATTAAGTCCAACAGAAATAGTGTTTTTGGAACTGAAAATTGAAATTCAAATTAAATGGCTCATATTATTAAATTATTATTCAATTACCTTAATAGTTTATTGTAATTTAATTGGATTTTTGTCGAGTTAGTTTATGTAAGTAGCACTTAATTAACGTAAATTTCGGTATCAAATAAACTATTGCCACGTACTTTTGACACCAAACTTAAACTAATTTAGTCGACTCTCACCACTTGAGATAACTTCAAGTGTTGCGAACTTGAAATTTCCTTGTCAGACTACGTATAACTTTGCCAATTACTTATAATTCTATCTGTGTATGTATATGTACATACAATATAACGAGTTGATAAATATAACGAACGCGTGAATAAAACTTTCTGATATATCTGAAGTTTTTATATAGTATGTACATTAAGGTACATGGAAAACAACAGCTCGAGTTGGAATAGACGTTCTGTATCATGAGGAATCGGTAAAAAATTATACAAAAATTTAAAAATATATATTTGCACTGCCGCCAGCCAGTTTTCTTATTCAAGCTCCGGGATTATATAGTAGTTTGATTTTTTTTAAAATTCATTTCATTATATAAATGGAATAATTTTACATTAAAAACCTCATGTGGGATATTTGATTGTTTTCGACATAATTACTTGTCTATAAGTGGAACAAGAGTTTTGTCTAACAACAAAATTTTAGAAACCACTCGGGGTGTGAAAGACATACGGAATCGTTATATTTTATTCCCGTTCAACAATTTTAAAACGACATTTTGCAATTCGGATATTCGAGTGGATGTTAGTTGTCGCATTTTTTATTTTGAATGCGACACAAAAAAATACAATATGTATAGAGCAGATTTGTTTTCTTTGGCATGTTTTCGATAAGCAAGTGTATGAGCCATTGGTTGGTTGTCGAGATGAAAAATGGGCGTGCTTGTGGCAAGGGTACGCCTTTGCTTGGAGATCACTGACGCAGACCAAATCATTTCTAGCGAGCGTATTTTACTTTATGACTTTGTGGTATTTTCTGTGAATAAAATATTACACGGATTTGTTAAAGAAATGAATTCGAACGGGCACCCAAAAGAAACTGGAGCTTTAATTATAAAAATTCTATAATATGTACGATAAATACTAATTACCCGTTAACGTAAAATCAACAATGAAAAAAAAACAAAAGAACACATTTTTATGTTCAGTTAAAGTTTATAACAAACTAACTGAACCCGGCATGAATTGAAATGCCACAATAACGCATGCAATTCCCGTTCCCATTCCCAATTTGACTTGACTTGACAATAGAAAGCGGCGAACACTCTTTCAATTATTCAATTTTTTGTTTATTTTACCCTGACAAAGATCGGTTGCAAACAGATTTGAAATTTGAAATTATTTGCAATGAAATGCTACTCATTCCCGTTTTTCCCAATTCCGTTCCTGTTTTTGGCGGATTTTTTTTACAGAAACCATCACACAATAACTCTTGTAAGTTACATCGCAATCGGTTGAATGGTATAGGAAGACATACGTGACAGACAAACAGACAAACATTGATTTTTATATACATATTTAAACTTTCTGAATTGACGATCGCAAAAGTTGGTATAAAATCGAACGTCTTCAGAAAATTTTTTGTGAAAGCAACTTGATGCCTTTTCAAAAACGGTCGAAATTACAACATTTTTACCAAAGAGATTTATTTTTAATTATTTACCATTTAATCTAGATTAACGTTTATAAAATAAGTAACCATTAAAATTTTATAAAATCCACACTTTTTTTTCATTCACCGTTTACCGGTTTATGAAATTTAACGGTAAATTTCAATTTCTAGATAGGACACAATGTTACTGTGTTTTTCATCAAAATGTAGAAAATTTATCCTAATTTGTACGCTTCATCTTTTTGCTATATTTTAATTAAATATTCTGTCAAACGATTACGATGGCTTATTTTCAATTTACGAACTAATCAAGATAGCGAAGAATAATCTTGATAGAAGTGATATGATTAAACTTCCTTTGGGGAATCGCTTCGTAATTCGACAAAATCAATTAAGGTCACAGAACTAATCAAGATTGTTCGTTGCTTTCGTACCATAGTAATTCGAAGACTCATTGTATTATCAAATGATATTATTATTAGGAAAAATCAATTTTTATATGTAATAGAAAAAATCGCAATTAATTTCCACGTGCAAATTTCACATTTCATGTTATGTAAAAATATTGTGAGTGAAAAACGTGCAAATGAAAATGTGACATTGCTTAACGCGTCATCAATTTTGATTACAAAAAGTACTGCGGGGAAAAAATACCACACTCGTACACGAAAATACACAATCATCGGAAAACTCTCGACTGGCAAATCCTCACAAAACCTTTCAATTGAAAATGGAGAGCGAGGGTCTAGCGAGAATCCGGGGACTTATTTCATTTTGTATTTGCGCTTGTACGGCAAAAAAGGAAAAAATAAAAGTGCACATTTTATTTATATAGCACCCCCATTTCCAAAACAATGACACCGAGCGGCACTTTTCCGCACATCCTAAACGAACATCTGCGGCAAATTTCTATCGTAAATATTAGACGTGATTCGTACTCACAATTTCGTAAATGTACATACATACATATGTGTGTAGAATAGAGAGTCACAAATCTATGGAACACAAACATACGTATGTACATACATACATATGTACTACATAACTGCACGTAAGAAATCAAAATACAATAGCATGCACGTTTCAATTTGTCCATTTGAATACACCGAATTATTTATGAAGACATCATACGATGGCTTGTTGTAGAGATATTGTATGTCAATTTTTACATTTGTTTCAAATTTTAAGTGAATGAATTTTTCGTTTGTAGATGCTGGAATAATTCAGGCTTCTCCATTCAAGGTAATCTATGTATACCACATAAATTACCTTGAAAGGAAAATCCAGCATTTACAAACTTAAAATTCGATACAAACTTAAAATTCGTTACAAATTAAAAAATGGACATACAATATTTGTGCGCCAAGCCATCAATATATCTTTAAATAAAGACCGTTCGAAATAGATACATCATATACATAGATCATTTACATGTATATATATATATATATATACATATTTATTTATTTTAAAATTCAGGCCATTGAGGCATTACAGCAATTCCTAATGAGCCACAATGGTCAAAAAATATAACAAAAATAAACAAAATAATTAATAATAATAATATACTAATAATAACGCTATTCATCATATATATATAAAGACGGTAATCTGTGTGTGTGTGTTTGTGTGTGTCCAAACTCTCGCCGAACATAATGAATGAATCGATAAAAATCGATAAATTCATTTTTCGTCGAGTCGACTTTGCCGCGACTCGAACCACTCATCTTAAATAGCCTGAATATAGGTATAAATTGAGCTAATGGTCACGAACATCACGCCAAATCCAATTCTTCGTTTCGCCTTTTTTTTTAAACATTAATTGAAATATTCCTTCTCGCCTTATAAAAATACGTAATTTTAATCATTTCATTTAGCGAGGTTTTGAACCATTTTTTTATATATTTATTTTTAATTAAATTTAAATTTAAATTATTTATATTTTGACGATATTCGAGAAAAAAATTGATTTAATTCACCGCGGGCGCCGGGAATCGAACCTCGAACCCTCTGATCCAAGCGCGATGTGCTCACGAGCCCGCGCCGCACGCACGTAATTTGTTATGTGTAATAATAATATTCAACGTTACGAGGTCAATGAACGTTTGTGTATAATCGGAAAATATTACATTTTGTTAACTGTAATTAACATTTTGTTAACGTTAACTTTAAGAATTGAAAATTATTACAAATAAAGAATTGAAAACTATCTATGAGAGTCTACGAAAATAACAGTTTTTTAGGTTTATACGATTATATAATAATTTTATACCCATGCGATGATGTTTCATCGGGCTATTCACTAGTATTCATATAATAGCGCTATTCTGTGTGTGTGTCTGTGTGCGATTATTATAATAGTCGTTTCTATTCGAGATAAATATGTACGTCACAGTTAAAACACTGCCAACAAAATGTAAGAATATAATAACGAATCAAGAAAAAACCTGTATATATTACAGTTTCCTACCAATGTTTACTCCAGGAAAATAGTCTCAGAGCATTTAGCGCCATCTATTGAAAATTAATTTTTCTATTTCTGTTTTATATTATATATGTATATGTATACGTAGGTAGGTAGATAGTTTTTATTTATAATACACCCGATTAAATTTTCATCGGATCTCTCACTATATTTCAGGCTAGAAATTGCTTGCGGTTACGCCATATAAAAAATACATAACAGTAATTCGATTTAGCGCGGTTATGAACCATTTTTTTTTCATATTATACAATTAAATATAAATATTAAATTAATTATATTTTAAATGTATTTGAAAAAAATACGACCGACAGAATGCAGTACAGTACAGATTTCTTTTAATTTTTCGACACATTTAAATTTAAAATTACCGACGCATTTAAATTTTTAACAATTCCACTCACGCACATGCTCGCGAAAGATATAGAGCGTCTTTAATTACACTGAGCAACAAAAAATGACGTTTTTGAGTTATCAGAGCGGAGACTAACCAACCTTTACCAAGTTTGACCCATTGAATTCGAATATGTAAAATATGAGACAATTAATTATAATTATTTTAAAGCAATGAAATATCACAATAAATAGGAAAAACATCTGACTATTGATTCCAATACTCACTCTGAGCACAGCAATACTAGATTTTGAGTTAAAGACTGCAAAAGCCAAAAAACTGTAAAAATTGCGAATTTTTTAAACGCTCATATCTCGTAAACGATCACTAACCAACAAAAATCATTATCCAATTCGAATTCAGTGGATCACACTTAGTAAAGATTGGTTAGTCTCCGCTCTGGTAATTTTTTTTTTTGCTCAGTGTTATTGAATGCAGTGTGATGGCATGCTATGCAACTATTCACAGACACAACACAAGCGCATTTAACAGACCTATAATATAAATTGCTTACGTCACGCCATTTAAAATATACACGGTAATTTGATTTAGCTTGATTTTGAACCGATACTAAGTAACCGATTTCAGTAACCGATACTAAGTTTCAGTTCGATAGGATTAACGGTGTTCAAAAATTCCCCAAAATATACAGACACACACACAGACACACCACACACACACATTTTTTCTAGATCATGAAAGCGTGATCAGTAATCGATTCTGAGTTAGAATCAGTCAAAATCTCGAGTTCGAATTTTCGCATGATCACAAAACTTCATCTATTGTTATTACGTACATAGACAAAGTAAAAAATTTAATTACAGAATTTGCGACTTTAAAGGCGAGGAAAAATAACATTTAATTTATGTGAGTTAATTATCGATTTATTTTAATAAAAAAATACTAAGGGGGGGCCTTTTTCTAACATTTGCAAGCTAACCCAAATTTTCTAGTTACACCACTTGATTGATATATGCATATTTACTAATCGTACATTTTCTTATTCAGTGGGAAAAATAAAGTATAAATTTTAAGTTTCAATGAAGTCAAAAGTTTTCATCGGTGTAGCAATAAATTAAAGAAAGATATACATACGTTTAACGTAAAAATATAAAGATTTTGTTGCAACAAATTTTTGTATTTTCGTATAGTTGAATAGTTGAACTTTAATAATTGCTTACAATCATGGCGGATTCGAACGGAGGTCTACTTTAAAAACGTCGTGAAGTTTTTAATTTGATTTTCTACACATAATTTCTACAACAGTAATTATATTTTTGGAAAATTTCTAATGTAATATACATATTATAGCATAACTTTTGTAGTAATATTTGATTGAAAATTTATTGATTAGACCACAATTCACCTCCAATCTTTAAGTCAAAAACGCACCAAGTACAAATCTATTTCGTTGAAAAACACGAGACACAAGTTTGATCAAGTATGATGAACATATGACACGACCAAATGAAATTTTATCAACAGTACGTAAAAGTATAAATATTCAATAATATAAAACGATGATATTTTAATAGTTTTCGGAAGATTGGCAGATCTAGTCTAGTCTAAGCAGATCTGCAAAGGAAGGACTGATACGTTTTTAAACTTTTTATTCATTTTAATTTTAAATCAGTTGTATAATACATATTATAAATAGGTGTATTTGTAGAATTGATCTACATATATACATTAGCTTGAGGTTTAAATGAAAATCATGAATCTTGCAAGAGGTTCAACAATAAAAGGTAAAACGTCGTTTTATGGAAGTCACGTATGTAAGTAATGAAATAGTTTCTATCCTTGGACGAATCCGACGAGATTAAAACGTATCTATAGAAAATACTCAAAAACTCTAACATGATTAATGTATAGAAATGCACACATTACCTACAATTCAGAATTATATTAGAACATACATATATAATGAAGAATACGCTCTAATATATGTATATATGTTTGTAGGTAGATCTGTTTATACAAAAAAACTATTTCGAAGTATTAAAAAATAACTATTCCGAAGTATAAGAGCATTAACCCAAATAAATTATTCAATTTGATAAATGCGTTCACTTGTCGAAAGTGCATTTGTAAAAATAAAGTTTGTGCATGATCTGTGACTGTGTCAAATGTTTTAAATTAATCGAATATGTGTGTGTATGTATGTATGCGAGATTGAATTGGACCATCGTTCTTCTCGCGACAAAAAATGCGTTTACAAATACGACGCATTGGTCGAGACGAAGAATTCGGATAAATTTATTTTTGGCGCTGAAAGTATTTTAAAAACTTAATTTTTTATTCAATGGAACTGCGAAATGAAAAATGTCTCTTGTGCGACCGATGAATTATTCGCATGCTGCATTGCAATATATTTTTAGTTAATGCAAAGTACATAATGTATTATATTATAGTAGTATCTTGATTTTTCTTTCAATGAATGGTCAATTTAGAGTGTGCACATTTTTCATTCTGATATATTGTTAAACATTTTAGAAAGGGTATTTTTTGGTAAGAAAATCTTTTGGTTGTTGATGAAGATGGAATTAAAAATGGAAAAATAAATCATTTGATAAGTGGCTGAACATTTAGCGCTACCAATCTACAGTTTTGTCAGTGTAATCTCAAAATTCTATTTAAGAATTTTTCGTTCAACAAAATATTATCAGAGATAAGTTTAAAAATTTGTTCCTAATATTGAGTGCATACTTGATATCATTTCATTAGATGATGAAGTAGTAGTAGTAGTAATAATATACATGTCCGGTAGTAAAGAAGAAGAAATAAAGAGACATGAAATTATGATGGAGTGCATTTGGACGAATGACTGTTGTTTTTAAATCAAAAATACTATGCCTGAAGAAAAAGATCTTCGATCAATGCGTTTTACCAGTGATAACGTATGAATGTGTAACTTGGACATCGAACGCCAAGATGCTACACAAAGTTCAATGCACTCAACGAAGTATGGATCGCTGTATGCTCGGCATAACGATGAAAGACAGGAAGAGGAACACGTGGATGAGAAGTAAGACAAGGGTAGTGGACATGGTGGATATAGTAAAGATATTGAAATGGCAATGGTGAACGTGGCTAGAGTAATGGACAAAAGAAGTTCTAGAATGATACCCGAGAGAATACAAAAGGGTAAAAGGAAGACCGCAGGGAAGCTGGGTAGACGAAATTAGGAAAATGTGTGGGGTGAGATGGATGAGAGTTGCGCAAAACAGAGACGAGTGGAAGCGTGTTGAAGAGGCCTTCATCCACCAGTTTACGTCTCTAATTGAGCTATCATTCGCATCCGTATTCTATATTTAGCAATTTATCAGGCAATAAAATTCCCTGGGAATGGGCAGCAGCGATAAAAGTCACATTTGTTCTAAAACTTTGTCACTATCATGCGTGTGTTCGTTTGTAATTTGAAATATTTACTCTGTACACAAATCTCAGAAAATGTTCATTGTAACTGTGGACTTTCGAAAGTAAAATGAAAATGTTCATTGTATATATATATATATATATATATATATATATATATATATATATATATATATATATATATATATATATATACAGATTTATTTATGATTTATAGAAAGGACGGAAATGTTACATTTTCATATAATTTTCAATTCAAAAATATTTATAAATATAAGAAATTCGCTAAATTTCCCATTATTACTTAAGCCGAACAACCTAACTCTCGTCGAGTTTCCGCACGCTTGGTTAATCTCTGATGAAAGTCTTAATGTAAACGTGCAAGCTAAGTGGCAGGCTTTAGCGTCGTCTTCTCACGAATTATTTTTAATATGTCTCCCTAGAAGGTGCCATGACAACATTCGAGCAAAAAGAATATACAGTGTACTCTCGATTATCTGGGTGCGGATTATCCGTGCTTGAAATTAATTATTTTTTTCTTTTAATTTAATTATTATTGAAAGATAATACCCGATGATGAGTAGATTTGGAGCATTAGTTGATCAGTATGAAATTTATAATTTCTATTCCACGTAAAAAAATTGTCTGATCCGTTGAGCAGTTTGGGAAATAAATGAATCCAAAAAATTTAAAAAAAGAGGATACCTATAACGGGAGGTACGATTACAAGTGAACTTATACATTTGAAAAAGAATTATCGATAAAAAATTCAGTAACCAATACTAAGTTTCAGTTCGATAAGACTAACGGTGTTACGCTTAAACTTTTAGATATAAAATTTCAGTTTAATAAACCAAAAGGTTTCTGATAAAAACATAAAAAACCTCGATTTTCTAGAGTAAAAGTATTGCTTCCGGTTCAGATATAAATATTAAAAAAATATAAAGTTATAAAGATTATTATTTCTATTACATGTAAAAAAATTATAGTCCGATTCAGTAAGCGGCTTGGGAGATAATTGAATTCAAAGACTTAAAAAAAAGAGGACACCTATAAGGAGAGGTACCATTTCCGGTCAACTTAAAATTTGAAAAATTTTACGTCGTATTGATAAAAATTTCAGTAACCGATTCTAAGTTTCAGTTCGATACGACTAACGGTATTCAAAAAATTCCCAAAATTCACAGACACACAGAAACACACGCACATTTTTTATAGATCATGAAAACATGACCAGTCAGATCAAATCAGTCAAAATCTTGAGTTCGAATTTTTGCATTATCACAACACTTCATATATTGTTACTACGTAGGTACTTAGATAAAATAAAAATGGTCGATACATCCATCAAGAATATTATTATATCGAAAAGGGCACAAAAATCGACTCGAATTAAAACGCAATTCGATAAGATTAAATTCCGGTGTTTCAATCAAAATGTGTTATTCAAACTACAATACACATGTACATACATATAATATATAATAGTGCGTATGGATTTTAATGGATTTGATTTTGCGTTTTATTTCCATAAATATGTATATATATGTATATATAAATATGTATATATATATATATATGTATATATAAATATGTATATATATGTATATATGTATATATATGTATATATATGTATATATATGTATATATATATATATATATATATATATATATATATATATATATATATATATATATATATATAAATATATATATATATATATATATATATATATATATATATATATATATATATATATATATATATATATATATATAAATATATATATATATATATATATATATATATATATATATATATATATATATATATAATATATATATATATATATATATATATATATATATATATATATATATATATATATATATATATATATATATATATTATATACATATGTATGTATGTACATACATGCAAATGTACAGTTGAATATATTTGAATAATACCTGACACTCGGATGAGATTTTCGTAACCGCAAGACATTCACCTTTTACTAGTCGATTGAATTTGAATAAAAAATATACAAACGTATGTGTGTATTATTAACTAATATTTAAAAGCAAATTTATTTTTTATGTAATATTATAAATTTTAGTTAATACTCTTTTTATTCTTTAAATATAATAATATTATGGTTTGGACACCACCAATTATTTTTATTTTAACTAATTTTACGTTTGAAACATCTGCCAAAACAAAAGAAGAATTTAACGTTAATTCGTTTGGTGCATGTCATCAGTCATTTTAAAAGTTTTATCACAAATTGAACATTTCACAAAGTATTTAACCAGATAAAATAATAGTATTGATATTTATCATCCAGTCCCTGAAAAACGCGAATTATTAATAATGTGTTTGAATATTTCGCTAAGCTTAAAATAGAAAATGCGTTCGAGAAACTCTTGAAGACACATGTTTGCGATAAAACTGTTACAAAGTAAAGATAAAAAAGTAATGGAAAGTTAATGGAATCTCGCACGAATAATTTTCTCAAACAAAATATATTATAAATCTTTGGGCTACGAGATCGAATCAATTCCTCCTTTACCTATGCATCAATAACAGAGTTTGAAATATGTAAATTGTAAATATTATATATGTATACATATTGTATGTATGTACATAGTTTCGCGAACGGTAATATTGAAAAATTTATTGTTCAAGTAGATTACGCTGATACTCGGGAAAATACTCGACAAATACATTTCGATGAATTCTGTTATTGTGTGATTCACAAATTGCCAATTTATTGACCACAGTTACGACTCAAGTGTAAATATAAGCATACCCAGATAAAATCGAAAACCTATACTTTCCAAACTGGGAAATGATAATAGTGTGCCATATAACGAAAGATTTGAGTAAATCACAAGTGTATTTCAAATTCAAAAATATTTATTCAGTTCCTAAATTTTATTATAAAAATTATGAACTTAACTAAATTTTACATTTTTATCACAAGGTTTTTATATATTTCACTTTGTCATTACATACCTCTTATACAGTTCACATGGTTTTCGTTTAAGAAGTAATTTTTTATACCTCTTATTTTTCACGCTATATCTTATAAAATTCACGCTATATCTATATATATATATATATATATATATATATATATATATATATATATATATATATATATATATATATATATATATATATATATTCTATTCTATTCTATTTTTATTTCCTAATAGATTATATAATGAATGAAAACATGTTTATATTATAATGCTGTTAAACATATGTGTTACTGCCAAATGCAGCCTCTTGAATTTGACACCTCTCTACTCGACTGGTCTGTGTTTATTTTGAACTCTCTAATATCGCCTTACTGGGTTGATTTCCGTTGTACAAGGTACCACTTCGTCAAATGTTTTGCTTAAAATTCCTTTTGAAATTGAAATTTTGGATATTGTGGTGGAAATAACCCGTAGAAACCTTTGACAGGTCGTCGGTGAATACATGCAAATTTGGAAATCGATCTGTTTATACAGTTTTTGATTGCTTTTCTCGGTATCAATTTTCTCCAGCATATTTACATGCTGCGTTGGCCCAGAAATTAGTTTTTGTATTTTTTCCTCAAAACTAACAATTATGAATTTCAAATTTCTATATATATATATATATATATATATATATATATATATATATATATATATATATATATATATATATATGTATATATGGGAGTCCGAGTCCGACTGCCACCGTGTCCGCGCGCGTTTCTCTCGCTCTCACTTTGCATTTCGAAATACTCGGACTCCTCACGCATTTATCACTAAAAACTTAACCATCTACTCACTTATTTTACTAATTGCATCCTAGTATAATTTAAGTGTAAAAATAAACAGCAAATCGGTCGTAAAAGCGTTTTAATATCAGTGATTTCGAAATATTTTGTGTTAATTTTTGTGTCGAATCTGAGCAAAAGCATATACGAACGAGATACATCTCCTTACCTGAATACAAAAAAAAAGGTCCTTCGTCAGTCAATGGTCGGTCCAACAGAAGCAATAAATCTTCCACATAATTGCTTTCAGCCAAAATTTTTTAACGAACTTTACTTAATAGAATAATAGCAAACAGAAACGGTGTTTCCCAACTGTCTATCAGTTCTTTTTAATATTTAATTTATATTAAAGTAATTCGTGTAATTTTATATTCTTTACTAAAGTTATTATTAAAACATTAAATTGCAAACCGCACTCACATATATAAATCCGTTGTCTCCAAAGAGGCGTCTCACGATAAAGATTTGTAAAAGTAGTATAACAATTTCTAATCTATTATTATCATAACTAACTACTTCCACTTACAAAGTAACCCTGTTAAATGGCATGTAATAACCCATAAGTGATCCAAGTGATACCTAGGATGAAAATCCGACACCTGACCTGAATACAGAGAAGAGTCTACGGCGGTAATGACTCAATCCTTGAATGGAATTCTCTCTCAAGTACCGCCTTTTTCTCAACACATCTTGGATAAATGCGAGAAAAATAATATCCAAACCTCCAACAAGGTTAGAGTGACGATGGATGATAGCTTAGCTAATAGAAATCTGTATGTAGCTACATACAATGTAAGAACGTTATCGAGTGAAGGAAGTGTGCTTGCATTAGAGAATGAATTAGAAAATATGAAATGGGATATAGTAGGACTTAGTGAAGTAAGACGAAAACAGCAAAACCAAATAATCCTAAAAAGTGGTAACTGTCTCTACTGGAGAGGGCTACCAAATGGTAGAATAGGAGGAGTAGGGTTTCTTATCAATAAGAGAATAGAAAGAAATATTATAGAAATAAGCGACATATCGGAACGTATATGCTATATAATATTAAGAATCTCGAGCAGGTACACTTGTCAAATCTTCCAAGTGTACGCCCCCACATCTAGCCACCCAGACGAGGAAATAGAAGACTTCTACGAAAAAATACAGGGCGCATACGATAATAGCCGTCACCACTTTAAAATAATCATGGGCGACTTTAACGCAAAAATAGGACAAAAGGCAAATACAGAAAGAGCAGTAGGCAATTTTGTTACCGGCCAAAGAAACGACAGAGGCGATCGCCTCTGTCCGATTAGTCCGATTAGTCCGATTAGTCCGATTAGATTAGTCCGTGCCAAGATGGCCATTAATATAAATTGCGAACGTAGGAAATTAATAAAAGGATGCAGTACCTCTCCAGATTTCGCTCAACTAAGGTCTAGGAAAAAGGAATTCGAACTCGAACTTGGAAATCGATACGGGAAATTGAACCCAGAAGCAGACATCGAGGAATTGAACACTGTAATTAGTTCGGTTCTAACCTCAACAGGTAAGAAATTAGGTGGATTCAGGAAACAGATTAAGCTAAGCAAAATTTCAGAGGAAACAAAAAACCTAATTAAGCATAAAAGGAAGTTAGATAGGGATAATAATAAGCAAGAATACAATCTAATAAATAAGGAAATTAAGAAGAGAATAGTCAGGGATGTCAGGGATTTTAACAGAAAGCTAATAGAAAATACCATTTAGAATAACCGTAGCCTGAAAAAGTGCAAACAAGATCTTTTCTTAGGCAAAAACCAAATTATCGCAATCAGAGCAGAGAGCGGAGTAATAATTAGGAATAGAGAAGAGATCATAGACAGAGTTTATACGTTCTATGCAAAACTTTACGAGAACAACAACGGCCAATTTCCCGCTCCGGAATCGACACACGGCCAAAGGGTTCCTGCAGTATTGCCTAGCGAAGTAGAGGCCGCGCTAAAAACTGCAAAGAACGGTAAAACCCCAGGGGAAGATAAAATTCCCATTGACTTACTAAAATGTGGCGGCTCCCCCCTAAATAATATCTTAGCTAGGCTTTTCAGCAAATGCATCCAGAACCAAGCTATACCAGAAGGATGGCATAACGCAACTATCATTTTACTACACAAAAAAGGCGACAAAAGTGATATCAAGAACTACCGACCCATTAGTTTACTTTCAGCGGTCTACGTTTAGGGCAAATTTCAGCACAATGGACCACCTCCAAGTAATTGGCGAACTAATCGAGCGCGCCAACGAATATCAACGGCCATTGTGCCTAGGTTTCGTCGATTATGAGAAAGCCTTCGATACAGTTAGTCATAATGCAGTACTTAATGCTCTACAAACACAGGGAGTGCCGGAGCCCTATGTGGGACTGTTAGCTGCAATATATAAGAATGCCACAGCTTCGGTTAAAATTTTTTCAGGTACAGATAGATTAAGCATAGGAAAAGGAGTAAGACAAGGAGATACAATCTCGCCCAAGTTATTCAATGCGGTGCTTGAGGGAGTTTTCAGGAACTTGGATTGGGATACAGCCGGAGTAAGCATCAATGGTCGCTTCTTGAGTCACCTTCGGTTCGCAGACGATATAGTTTTAGTAGCTCGTGATTCAGCTGACCTACTTATCAGAATAACACAGCTGGACAGGGAAAGTAGAAAAGTAGGATTAAAAATTAACGTAGATAAGACTAAACTAATGTTCAATAGTTATTGCATGCCTGATAGCATCCCCTTAGATGATAAACCAGTAGAAGTAGTAAATAATTATTTATATTTAGGTCAAATAATTGACATGTCTGGTAGTAAAAATGAGGAGATAAAGAGACGTATGAAATTAGGATGGAGTGCATTTGGACGGATGAATGCTGTTTTTAAATCAAAAATGCCACTCTGCCTGAAGAAAAGGATCTTTGATCAATGCGTTTTGCCAGTGATGACGTATGGGTGTGAAACTTGGACACTGAACGCCAAGATGCTAAATAAAATCCAATGCACTCAAAGAAGTATGGAACGCTGTATGCTTGGCATAACGAGGAAAGACAGAAAGCGGAACACGTGGGTGAGAAGTATGACAAGAGTAGTGGACATAGTGGATAGAGTGAAGAGATTGAAATGGCAATGGGCGGGTCACGTAGCTAGGAGGATGGACGAAAGGTGGACAAAAGAAGTGCTTGAATGGTACCCGAGAGAATGCAAAAGGGTAAAAGGAAGACCGCAAGGAAGATGGGTGAACGAAATTAGGAAAATGTGCGGGGTGAGATGGATGAGTGTTGCGCAAAACAGAGACGGGTGAAAGCGTGTTGGAGAGGCCTTCATCCAGCAGTGGATGGCGAGTGGCTGTAAATGATGATGATGATGATGATGATGATGATATATATATATATATATATATATATATATATATATATATATATATATATATATATATATATATATATATATATATATATATATATATATATATATGAAATGGCGGGAAAGACGTGGCTGGAGATGCGATGGTGTCAGAGGAAGGGTGCAGCATCAGCATAATCGCGTCGGGTTAACGGCCGTAAATCAGGCGCGGTAACGGCGAATAACGACGCACCGGGAAAAAATAACGGACGCCAAATGGCGACATAACGCCGCGACAAATGGTCGGCGTCCGGAAGCCTTTCGGCCAAATAACAATAAAGACCACAAGAAAAATCACCACCTGGCCAATTCACACGTGGGATGCTGTGTTTCCGTCACATGCTCGATAAGATAATACGGTGAAATTTATAGGTTTAAAATTCTACATGTTCATCTGCATATCATATCTATAACAATATAATTTGTACATGCTCTATATGTATCTCGTCTATAATATTTTTAATGTCAATAAAGATTATAAAGTATAATGAACATTTCGAAAAACCAATTCGAACGTTTTTCAGTGTGAATTAATTTATTACAATTTTCAAATTTGTAATAAAGAATTTTTTGTTTAACAAAAGATAATTGAAGATTGAGGGAAAATTCGAGAGACTTAACTCTTAAAGTCTTTCATCGCTCACGGCATCGCATACACGATAATTAAAATGAAATTGAATTTTTAATATGCGGTTTTATTTTTGATGACATGTCTGAATCAAATTTTGTAATCAATTTTTCACCTGTATACTTCCTCCAAGCCGATATTTTATTTTTATTTTGTACATTTGCGAATTTCCAATGAAAATTGAATCAGCAACATACATACATACATATGTAGATCAGTGGTGACCATGTAATGCTTTCAAAAGTGGTGACCGTGTAATAAATATATATTTATATATATATACAAATATATATATATATATATATATATATATATATATATATATATATATATATATATATATATATATATAATTTTTATATATATATATATATATCAGTTCGGTCTTTCGTGTCATGCGGGGAAGACGTGCTTCTACGTTCTTCCCGCTATTACTCCCTTTAACCCGGCTATTGCACGAAATTTAATCTAAAAACTTAACCATCTAATCACTTATTTTACTAATTGCATCCTAGTATAATTTAAGTGTAAAAATAAACAGCAAATCGGTCGTAAAAAGCGGTTTTATATCAGTTATTTCGAAAAATTTTGTGCTAATTTTTGTGTCAAATCTGAGCAAAAGAATATACGAACGAGATACATCTCCTTACCTGAATACAAAAAAAGGGTCCTTCGTCAGTCAAGTCGGTCCCACAGAAGCAATAAATCTTCCACATAATTGCTTCCAGCCAAAAATCTTTAACCAACTTTACTTAATAGAATAATAGCAAACAGAAACGGTGTTTCCCAACTGTCTATCAGTTCTTTTTCATATTTAAATTATATTAAAGTAATTCGTGTAATTTTATATTCTTTACTAAAGTTATTATTAAAATATTAAATTGCAAACCGCACTCACATATATAAATCCGTTGTCCCCAAAGAGGCGTCTCACGATAAAGATCTGTAAAAAAGTAGTATAACAATTGCTAATCTATTATTATCATAACTAACTACTTTCACTTACAAAGTAACCCTGTTAAATGGCATGTAATAACTCATAAGTGATCCAAGTGATACCTAGGATGACTATCTGTCAAAGCTGACCACAGAGAAGAGTCTATGGCGGTAAGAACTCACTCCTTGAATGGAAATCTCTCTCAAGTACTGCCTTTTTCTCAACACATCTTGGATAAATGCGAGAAAAATAATATCCAAACCTCCAACAAGGTAAGAGTGACGATGGATGATAGCTTAGCTAATAGAAACCTGTATTTAGCCACGTACAATATAAGAACGTTATCGAGTGAAGGAAGTGTGTTTGCATTAGAGAATGAATTAGAAAATATGAAATGGGATATAGTAGGACTTAGTGAAGTAAGACGAAAACAGCAAAACCAAATAATCCTAAAAAGTGGTAACTGTCTCTACTGGAGAGGGCTACCAAATGGTAGAATAGGAGGAGTAGGGTTTCTTATCAATAAGAGAATAGAAAGAAATATTATAGAAATAAGCGACATATCGGAACGTATATGCTATATAGTATTAAGAATCTCGAGCTGGTACACTTGTCAAATCTTCCAAGTGTACGCCCCCACATCTAGCCACCCAGACGAGGAAATAGAAGACTTCTACGAAAAAATACAGGACGCATACGATAATAGCCGTCACCACTTTAAAATAATCATGGGCGACTTTAACGCAAAAATAGGACAAAAGGCAAATACAGAAAGAGCAGAAGGCAATTTTGGTACCGGCCAAAGAAACGACAGAGGCGATCGCCTCATAGAATTCGCAGAACACAACAGGCTCTTTATCACTAATTTATTTTTCAGGAAAAACACCAACAATAAGTGGACTTGGGAGAGTCCTAAAGGAGACAGAAACGAGATCGATTTCATCCTAACAAATGCCCTGCACTCCGTTAAAGACGTTAGTGTTTTAAGTAAAGTAGATATAGGTAGCGATCACAGATTAGTCCGTGCCAAGATGGCCATTAATATAAATTGCGAACGTAGGAAATTAATAAAAGGATGCAGTAACTCTCCAGATTTTGCTCAACTAAGGTCTAGGAAAAAGGAATTCGAACTCGAACTTGGAAATCGATACGGGAAATTAAACCCAGAAGCAGACATCGAGGAATTGTACACTGTAATTAGTTCGGTTCTAACCTAGTCAGGGATGTCAGGGATTTTAACAGCAAGCTAATAGAAAATACCATTAAGAATAACCGTAGCCTGAAAAAGTGCAAACAGGATCTTTTCTTAGGCAAAAACCAAATGATCGCAATCAGATCAGAGAGCGGAGTAATAATTAGGAATAGAGAAGAAATCATAAACAGAGTTTACACGTTCTATGCAAAACTATACGAGAACGACAACGGCCAATTCCCCGCTCTGGAATCGACACACGGCCAAAGGGTTCCTGCAGTATTGCCTAGCGAAGTAGAGGCCGCGCTAAAAACTGCAAAGAACGGTAAAACCCCAGGGGAAGATAATATTCCCATTGACTTACTAAAATGTGGCGGCCCCCCCTAATTAATATCTTAGCTAGGCTTTTCAGCAAATGCATCCAGAACCAAGCTATACCAGAAGGATGGAATAACGCAACTATCATTTTAATACACAAAAAAGGCGACAAAAGCGATATCAAGAACTACCGACCCATTAGTCTACTTTCAGCGGTCTACAAGCTCTTCACGAAGGTTATTACAGAAAGGCTGAAGAATATCCTCGACGAGAACCAACCTATAGAGCAGGCAGGGTTTAGGGCAAATTTCAGCACAATGGACCACCTCCAAGTAGTTGGCGAACTAATCGAGCGCGCCAACGAATATCAACGGCCATTGTGCCTAGGTTTCGTCTATTATGAGAAAGCCTTCTATACAGTTAGTCATAATGCAGTACTTAACGCTCTAAAAACACAGGGAGTGCCGGAACCCTATGTGGGACTGTTAGCTGCAATATATAAGAATGCCACAGCTTCGGTTAAAATTTTTTCAGGTACAGATAGATTTAGCATAGGAAAAGGAGTAAGACAAGGAGATACAATCTCGCCCAAGCTATTCAATGCGGTGCTTGAGGGAGTTTTCAGGAAATTGGATTGGGATACAGCCGGAGTAAGCATCAATGGTCGCTTTTTGAGTCACCTTCGGTTCGCAGACGATATAGTTTTAGTAGCTCGTGATTCAGCTGACCTACTTAACAGACTAACACAGCTGGACAGGGAAAGTAGAAAAGTAGGATTAAAAATTAACGTAGATAAGACTAAACTAATGTTCAATAGTTATTGCATGCCTGATAGCATCCCCTTAGATGATAAACCAGTAGAAGTAGTAAATAATTATTTATATTTAGGTCAAATAATTGACATGTCTGGTAGTAAAAATGAAGAGATAAAGAGACGTATGAAATTAGGGTGGAGTGCATTTGGACGGATGAATGCTGTTTTTAAATCAAAAATGCCACTCTGCCTGAAGAAAAGGATCTTTGATCAATGCGTTTTGCCAGTGATGACGTATGGATGTGAAACTTGGACACTGAACGCCAAGATGCAAAATAAAATCCAATGCACTCAAAGAAGTATGGAACGCTGTATGCTTGGCATAACGAGGAAAGACAGGAAGCGGAACACGTGGGTGAGAAATATGACAAGGGTAGTGGACATAGTGGATAGAGTGAAGAGATTGAAATGGCAATGGGCGGGTCACGTAGCTAGGAGGATGGACGAAAGGTGGACAAAAGAAGTGCTTGAATGGTACCCGAGAGAAGGCAAAAGAGTAAAAGGAAGACCGCAAGGAAGATGGGTGAACGAAATTAGGAAAATGTGCGGAATGAGATGGATGAGTGTTGCGCAAAACAGAGACGAGTGGAAGCGTGTTGGAGAGGCCTTCATCCAGCAGTGGATGGCGAATGGCTGTAAATGATGATGATGATGATGATGATATATATATATATATATATATATATATATATATATATATATATATATATATATATATATATATATATATATATATATATATATATATATATATATATATATGTATATATATATATATATATATATATATATATATATATATATATATATATATATATGTATATATATATATATATATATATATATATATATATATATATAAATTTTAATATTAATGGCTGTAAATGATGATGATGATGATGTATATATATATATATATATATATATATATATATATATATATATATATATATATATATATATATATATATATATATATATATATATATATATATGTATATATATATATATATATATATATATATATATATATAAATTTTAATATTTATGAGGTACAAATCTGTCAAATCTATGACTTTTACGATTTAATTTCAAAGCCCGAAAAAAAAAAGTAATATAATGCTCTTACCACAAATACAGTTGAACAGAAATAGTCTTTTTCTTCAAGAATTATATATCTATTTAAAAGCTACAATAAATATCATTCAATCACGTACGATTAAAATTAATTTAATAATCCCACGCAATCTGAATTGATGTATTTCTAAACATGTACATATATTACCAAAACAATGGATTTGTATTAAATGCATAAATTAAATTAAATCTGGCAAATTTATTGCTATCGTGGCTGTAGTAACTACACCCTAAGCTGGTTCTGCAACTACATATTACAGAATGTAATTTGAAAATTGACAATTTGCAGACCAATATGTGGATAATAATAATAGTGTATTAGGATGTATTAACATGTTCCATGATATATTTTTACCATATGTATGTACATAGCCAGCAGCATAGCTCGGTCGTTTAGCTTCTGCTTGGCATCGAGAGGCACCGGGTTCGATCCCATGAGCTGACCTTGATTGAAAAGTATTTTTCTGAGTACATCTGTAGTGCTGCTGGTCAGACTTGGATTTTTGTGACTCCAGGTCGATCGTTTCCTATCAGAGTTTGCCAATTTTCTCTGATTTCATTGTTGAAACGGTTCCCGTTTAAAAATTGGCTAAAAACCCTTCCTACTTACTATGTCACCACTATTTGATTAATGTACAATAAAAATTATGTACAATTCATAGATGTCCCGTTAATTTGCGAGTTTTTCAGTGTCTCGTAATTCAACGACTTGTAATAAAAATGCTGCATTGTAATTGGCCAGGAAGGCGCATTGGGGTTTACCTGTAAGGCCTTCCTGGTATATATGTATGTACAATGTAAAAAAAAAAATTAACAGCACTTTCAAGTTGGAGATTAATTATATCGCAAATATATCTTCAAAATCATTATCGTAATCCGCAAATAAAAACATGTACAAAAACATGTGCCCTAGAAAGATGATACTGAGCGTACTAATTTCAATATACATATGTATGTACATATGTATTATACATACGTATGTATATTGTATGTGTGTATATAGCCATCAGTATGGCTCAGTGGTTGCGTTTATGTTTAGCACCGAGAGGTTACCGGGTTCGATCCCGTGCTAATCTTTAGTACTGCTGGTCAGACTTGGATATTTATGACTCCAAGTCGATTGTTTCTCATCAGAGTTTGAAAATTTATCTGATTTCATTGTTGAAACGGTTCCTTTATCAAATTGGCAAAAATCATCCTGCCCGCTGTCACAAATATCTGAATTTGATTTATGTTTAAGTCTAAATCCATATACATACGTGTCTCTATGAATTAATTCATTAATTAATAAATTGTTAATGTCGTGTTCTTCTGCCTCTCGATTTCAAGAGAATGACATTGAATTTACAGCGATCTATGTAAGAAAAATTCTGCAATGTTTGTAATTCATTGCCTAGGAAGGCGCATTGGAGTCAACCTGTTAGGCCTGGTATATACATATGTATCTATGTAAAATAAAATAAAATGAAATTTATATATATATATGTATATATATATATATATATATATATATATATATATATATATATATATATATATATATATATATATATATATATATATCATCATCATCATCATCATCATTTACAGCCACTCGCCATCCACTGCTGGATGAAGGCCTCTCCAACACGCTTCCACCCGTCTCTGTTTTGCGCTACACTCATCCATCTCACCCCGCACATTTTCCTAATTTCGTTCACCCATCTTCCTTGCGGTCTTCCTTTTACCCTTTTGCATTCTCTCGGGTACCATTCAAGCACTTCTTTTGTCCACCTTTCGTCCATCCTCCTAGCTACGTGACCCGCCCATTGCCATTTCAATCTCTTCACTCTATCCACTATGTCCACTACTCTTGTCATAACTTCTCACCCACGTGTTCCGCTTTCTGTCTTTCCTCGTTATGCCAAGCATACAGCGTTCCATACTTCTTTGAGTGCATTGGATTTTATTTAGCATCTTGGCGTTCAGTGTCCAAGTTTCACATCCATACGTCATCACTGGCAAAACGCATTGATCAAAGATCCTTTTCTTCAGGCAGAGTGGCATTTTTAGTGAACTATTGAACTATTTTATCAACTATTGAACATTAGTTTAGTCTTATCTACGTTAATTTTTAATCCTACTTTTCTACTTTCCCTGTCCAGCTGTGTTAGTCTGATAAGTAGGTCAGCTGAATCACGAGCTACTAAAACTATATCGTCTGCGAACCGAAGGTGACTCAAGAAGCGACCATTGATGCTTACTCCGGCTGTATCCCAATCCAAGTTCCTGAAAACTCCCTCAAGCACCGCATTGAATAACTTGGACGAGATTGTATCTCCTTGTCTTACTCCTTTTCCTATGGAAAAGAAATTCCTAGGAATTTCTTCTCTATTCCTAATTATTACTCCGCTCTCTGATTAATTGCGATCATTTGGTTTTTGCCTAAGAAAAGATCCTGGATCACTTGGATCACTTATGAGTTATTACATGCCATTTAACAGGGTTACTTTGTAAGTGAAAGTAGTTAGTTATGATAATAATAGATTAGCAATTGTTATACTACTTTTTTTACAGATCTTCATCGTGAGACGCCTCTTTGGAGACAACGGATTTATATATGTGTGAGTGCGGTTTGCAATTTAATATTTTAATAATAAATTTAGTAAAGAAAAAAAAATTACACGAATTACTTTAATATAAATTAAATATGAAAAAGAACTATTAGACAGTTGGGAAACACCGTTTCTGTTTGCTATTATTCTATTAAGTAAAGTTCGTTAAAATTTTTTGGCTGAAAGCAATTATGTGGAAGATTTATTGCTTCTGTGGGACCGTATTTTGACTGACGAACAAGGACACTTATTTTTTTTTGTATTCTGGTAGGGAGATGTATCTCGTTCGTATACGCTTTTGTATCTGACACAAAATTAACACAAAATTTTACGAAATCACTGATATTAAAGAACGCTGTTAACGGCCGATCATCTGTTTATTTTTACACTTAAATTATACTAGGATGCAATTAGTAAAATAAGTGAGTAGATGGTTAAGTTTTTAGTGATAGATGCGTGAGGAGTCCGAGTATTTCGAAATGCAAAGTGAGAGCGAGAGAAACGCGCGCGGACACGGTGGCAGTCGGACTCGGACTCCCATATATACATATATATATATATATATATATATATATATATATATATATATATATATATATATATATATATATCCGTCTTTCGTGTCATGCGGGGAAGACGTGCTTTTGCGTACTCCCCGCTATTACACGCTTAAACCCAGCTATTGCACGAAATTAAATCTTTAAGTGTAAAAATAAACAGCAAATCGGTCGTAAAAGCGTTTTAATATCAGTGATTTCGAAATATTTTGTGTTAATTTTTGTGTCGAATCTGAGCAAAAGCATATACGAACGAGATACATCTCCTTACCTGAATACAAAAAAAAAGGTCCTTCGTCAGTCAATGGTCGGTCCAACAGAAGCAATAAATCTTCCACATAATTGCTTTCAGCCAAAAATTTTTAACGAACTTTACTTAATAGAATAATAGCAAACAGAAACGGTGTTTCCCAACTGTCTATCAGTTCTTTTTAATATTTAATTTATATTAAAGTAATTCGTGTAATTTTATATTCTTTACTAAAGTTATTATTAAAACATTAAATTGCAAACCGCACTCACATATATAAATCCGTTGTCTCCAAAGAGGCGTCTCACGATAAAGATTTGTAAAAGTAGTATAACAATTTCTAATCTATTATTATCATAACTAACTACTTCCACTTACAAAGTAACCCTGTTAAATGGCATGTAATAACCCATAAGTGATCCAAGTGATACCTAGGATGAAAATCCGACACCTGACCTGAATACAGAGAAGAGTCTACGGCGGTAATGACTCAATCCTTGAATGGAATTCTCTCTCAAGTACCGCCTTTTTCTCAACACATCTTGGATAAATGCGAGAAAAATAATATCCAAACCTCCAACAAGGTTAGAGTGACGATGGATGATAGCTTAGCTAATAGAAATCTGTGTGTAGCTACATACAATGTAAGAACGTTATCGAGTGAAGGAAGTGTGCTTGCATTAGAGAATGAAAATATGAAATAAGATATAGTAGGACTTAGTGAAGTAAGACGAAAACAGCAAAACCAAATAATCCTAAAAAGTGGTAACTGTCTCTACTGGAGAGGGCTACCAAATGGTAGAATAGGAGGAGTAGGGTTTCTTATCAATAAGAGAATAGAAAGAAATATTATAGAAATAAGCGACATATCGGAACGTATATGCTATATAATATTAAGAATCTCGAGCAGGTACACTTGTCAAATCTTCCAAGTGTACGCCCCCACATCTAGCCACCCAGACGAGGAAATAGAAGACTTCTACGAAAAAATACAGGGCGCATACGATAATAGCCGTCACCACTTTAAAATAATCATGGGCGACTTTAACGCAAAAATAGGACAAAAGGCAAATACAGAAAGAGCAGTAGGCAATTTTGTTACCGGCCAAAGAAACGACAGAGGCGATCGCCTCATAGAATTCGCAGAACACAACAGGCTCTTTATCACTAATTCATTTTTCAGGAAAAACACCGAAAATAAGTGGACTTGGGAGAGTCCTAAAGGAGACAGAAACGAAATCGATTTCATCCTAACAAATGCCCTGCACTCCGTTAAAGACGTTAGTGTTTTAAGTAAAGTAGATATAGGTAGCGATCACAGATTAGTCCGTGCCAAGATGGCCATTAATATAAATTGCGAACGTAGGAAATTAATAAAAGGATGCAGTAACTCAGATTTCGCAGATGCAGATTTCGCTCAACTAAGGTCTAGGAAAAAGGAATTCGAACTCGAACTTGGAAATCGATACGGGAAATTAAACCCAGAAGCAGACATCGAGGAATTGAACACTGTAATTAGTTCGGTTCTAACCGCAACAGGTAAGAAATTAGTTGGACTCAGGAAACAGATTAAGCTAAGCAAAATTTCAGAGGAAACCAAAAATCTAATTAAGCATAAAAGGAAGTTAGATAGGGATAATAATAAGCAAGAATACAATCTAGTAAATAAGGAAATTAAAAAGAGAATGGTCAGGGATGTCAGGGATTTTAACAGCAAGTTAATAGAAAGTACCATTAAGAATAACCGTAGCCTGAAAAAGTGCAAACAGGATCTTTTCTTAGGCAAAAACCAAATGATCGCAATCAGATCAGAGAGCGGAGTAATAATTAGGAATAGAGAAGAAATCATAGACAGAGTTTACACGTTCTATGCAAAACTATACGAGAACGACAACGGCCAATCCCCCGCTCTGGAATCGACAAACGGCCAAAGGGTTCCTGCAGTATTGCCTAGCGAAGTAGAGGCCGCGCTAAAAACTGCAAAGAACGGTAAAACCCCAGGGGAAGATAATATTCCCATTGACTTACTAAAATGTGGCTGCTCCCCCCTAAATAATATCTTAGCTAGGCTTTTCAGCAAATGCATCCAGAACCAAGCTATACCAGAAGGATGGAATAACGCAACTATCATCTTAATACACAAAAAAGGTGATAAAAGCGATATCAAGAACTACCGACCCATTAGTTTACTTTCAGCGGTCTACAAGCTCTTCACGAAGGTTATTAAAGAAAGGCTGAAGAATATCCTCGACGAGAACCAACCTATAGAACAGGCAGGATTTAGGGCAAATTTCAGTACAATGGACCACCTCCAAGTAGTTGGTGAACTAATCGAACGCGCCAACGAATATCAACGGCCATTGTGCCTAGGTTTCGTCGATTATGAGAAAGCCTTCGATACAGTGAGCCACAATGCAGTACTTAACGCTCTACAAACACAGGGAGTACCGGAACCCTATGTGGGGCTGTTAGCTGCAATATATAAGAATGCCACAGCTTCGGTTAAAATTTTTTCAGGTACAGATAGATTTAGCATAAGAAAAGGAGTAAGACAAGGAGATACAATCTCGCCCAAGTTATTCAATGCGGTGCTTGAGGGAGTTTTCGGGAACTTGGAATGGGACAAAGCCGGAGTAAGCATCAACGGTCGCTTCTTGAGTCACCTTCGGTTCGCAGACGATATAGTTTTAATAGCTCGTGATTCAGCTGACCTACTTAACAGACTAACACAGCTGGACAGGGAAAGTAGAAAAGTAGGATTAAAAATTAACGTAGATAAGACCAAACTAATGTTCAATAGGTATTGCATGCCTGATAGCATCCCATTAGATGATAAACCAGTAGAAGTAGTAAATAATTATTTATATTTAGGTCAAATAATTGACATGTCTGGTAATAAAGATGAAGAGATAAAGAGACGTATGAAATTAGGATGGAGTGCATTTGGACGGATGAATGCTGTTTTTAAATCAAAAATGCCACTCTGCCTGAAGAAAAAGATCTTTGATCAATGCGTTTTGCCAGTGATGACGTATGGATGTGAAACTTGGACACTGAACACCAAGATGCTACATAAAATCCAATGCACTCAAAGAAGTATGGAGCGCTGTATGCTTGGCATAACGAGAAAAGACAGAAAGCGGAACACGTGGGTGAGAAGTATGACAAGAGTAGTGGACATAGTGGATAGAGTGAAGAGATTGAAATGGGCGGGTCACGTAGCTAGGAGGATGGACGAAAGGTGGACAAAAGAAGTGCTTGAATGGTACCCGAGAGAAGGCAAAAGAGTAAAAGGAAGACCGCAAGGAAGATGGGTGAACGAAATTAGGAAAATGTGCGGAATGAGATGGATGAGTGTTGCGCAAAACAGAGACGAGTGGAAGCGTGTTGGAGAGGCCTTCATCCAGCAGTGGATGGCGAATGGCTGTAAATGATGATGATGATGATGATGATGATGATGATGATATATATATATATATATATATATATATATATATATATATATATATATATATATATACACACATATGTTTCTCCTATAGACGTATGTACATATATATACTTTATTCAAATTTAAGGAAAGCCATATAATATCATTATTTCAAATATGGATATACGAAAAAGTGTTGAAAATGTAACACCTATATTTGATAGCATTATATATGTAAATTGCTTTTAAAAAAATCTCTTCCGTAATACAGATTTACGTATAGAAAATTATTATGGTAGAATCCGTTTTTTTTCATCGTATAATTCATACCTACGCTAAAATAAATATCAAGTATGTATGAACCTCTAATATAATATATTTTCAGAATTGCTAAGTAATCCGCTGAAAGGCCACATAATATCTAAGTGACATACAAGAATTAAACGAGCAGAAATATATCTCAACTAATGGTGATTAATGGGACATTGGCGCGTCTGTCTATGGCCGATGTTTTATAGGCTACACTGGCGCCCCCGGGCGAGACATTTATCTCAGTTTTCTCAAAACGCCATACATCCAAAATAAATAAGAAGTCATTTAAAAATATTGTAGCAATCGTCACCTGTGATGATATACATACGATACTATTTACTGTCTGCCCACACTAACCAGACACTTCCAAGCGGTCACAAATTTGCACCTCAACTAACACAATTAAATTTGTACAGATGTATGTACATATGTATATACATTAATATATACATAGAACTAGTTCGTTATTTAATAAGTAGTACGTGTTTCTTTTAAATATATTCTCAATTCTGAGCATTAGATGTCTCTAGAAAGGGGTGATTATAATGACATTGTTTTGGTGGGCTGAATAATTATTTTATTTGTATTGAATATGAGTCGATATATGTAATTGAAAGTGGCATAAGTCCACTTTTTTATTTCGAGAAATATGTCGCAAAACATTAAATATAATGTTTTGCGTTTCATAATATTTAAAAATACTGGTGGCCTGTAATAAGTAAAGGCCGGATAACCAAGGTGCCGTCTTGAAAAAAACGGACCCAGAGGGTGCTGTGTATTGTTCATTGCATTGTTAAAGGTTCGCCGAACGTTTTTTTTTGGACTCTAGCTTTGTAAATAGAGCTAAACCGCCCCGATTCCTGGAAAAAGCACTGTGTCTATCCGGTGTCTAGTAATAAGTTTTTTCTTTTCTTTAATATTGAATTAAAAGAAGTGATAACAATTTGTAAATTAAGTCAAACAGAAATAGTGTAGAACTACCACCACTTTCAAATATAATGGCTCATAAACGTACATATGTACATATGTATGTAGATATGAAAGGGTCAAAGAACACCGCTAAATTAGCCTAAATTGGTTAAAAATTCAATTTTGAAGTTGTGATGACTAATAGAAGTTTTTTACAAAAAAAATTTAAATTAAAGAATCTAATTCCATGATAGCAGCTTTGAAATTGCTCACACGTCAAAATGCCAATATTAAATCAAAAACAATTTTTTTTTTTTATTGAATTGAAAAATTCTATAATATTATCAATCCTTAATCCTTTTCCTGCGGACGACCGCTATGCAAGTCATGCGTGAAATTTCAGTAGCGACATTTGGGGCGACTCACTGTTAACAAAATACTTGAAATACCGTGAAAGTTAAGTTTCAAAGGTGTGCCGACATATGTAAGTAAGCCGACATAAATGATGTAGCCTAAGTGCGCAATTTCGAATATCTAATAAAGTAAACAAGGAGTTATTTCTATTTATTTTATTTTAAAAAGTATTTTGAAAGTAAAATATACTCATTATGTGAAAAATGATCGGAAATCAAAAGTCATTCGGAAAAATAAAGCCAGCTATTTTTAGTCGCCATTAAAATCAATTTGTAAGTATTTTATTTTATTGTTTTTTAATTTTGCAAATATATACGTACAATGACAGATCTACCGACAAGTTTAATCCATTCCTTGTTGGTCGAATATCCTTGGTGTGCTCGAATCAATGGTGCAAATTCGTTCAATATTGCAATAGTTTTCTTTTGCGCGCTTTTGTCAGGGTACTTTACTGTGCTCTCTAGTTTTGCGCGCTTATGTCGTGGTGCCGTTTCAAAATTGTTACAAAAATTGCCAACCTGTATTAATATAAAGGCCTCGGTTTAAGATTTATCGGTTTATCTGCCGTATAAGATTTTAAAAATATTATTTTAAAATAATAAAAAAAAAAAACAGCAAATATACAGTTTGTGTATAAACGAAGTATCAATATATGAAGTTATATTAATTTACGTTAGGAATATTATAATAATAAAGCTCCGTTGTATTATAAAGTTATAACTCATTTTATAATTGAGCACAATTAATTTAATTTTGTTTCAAATATAAATTTATTCGAAGCAACAATTGAATGAACGAAAACTTCAGTATAATATGTTTGTTTCAAAGAAAAACAATTCTACGAAGCGATTCAACTCTAATATCGCCCAAGGTTAACAATTTTCATTTACAGTTCCCCAAAAATACAATAGAGATATGATTTTCGAATAATACAAATTGAAATAGCTAAATTAATATTATTACTATCGTATTATTAAGTTTCATAAACTTATGAAACATTAAAAGACCCTTTTATAAACGGTTCACCTTTTTATCACATTTTAGATTCAAAATTCAAATGCAATCAACTGCTAATCTTGAAAATATGGTTCATAAAAATTTTAATTAAAAGTCTATTGACAAATGAAATTTTCCAACGAACTAGTCGGTTTTGCTCCTTTCTCATAAAATTTTGTAGTTTACTGCAGATTTACATATCAAAATGAATGTAAATATACATACATATGTATATGTATATGTAGCGCATAAACAAATATCTTATTCATTTTATTTTTCAGAATATTAAATAAAACATAATGTAATTTTTGCAGTCGCTCTTATTTGTGCCGCACTTACGTTTGCAGAATTTTGATGACATGACGTTTTATTATTGTACTTGCATGTACTCGAACATGTTTCTCGGTACGGTTAGCTCTTCAAGTCTCATATCCTAATAAGAGTGCTCATTTATACACACATATATTCTTTGAGACTTATAGAAGTTCAACAACACTTAACTGAATTGTTTGCAGCAAAGACGAGGGATAACAACCCCTAAATGGAGGCTTTACGAGCAAGAATGTCGCGTTTTGCATATGAAAGCCGACACATCTTCGTCCCCGGGGTCACTTTTCTAGATACCCGAAAGTCGATGTCGCAAAATGTGACTCCAACCTCGATTCCTTGACAAAGGGCTATTCTGATATCTCATCTGCCCCGCTCCGGTTTACAAATTGTCTCATTATCGAGCTCACTTTCGAAAATACACGGCTGTTTTCCCGTGTGAAATTTTCCTGAAGAGTGGCGAATAATAAACGAAGCAACGAAAAATTTATTCGTTTTTCACCATTCACCAGTTTTCACCATTATTTGTATGAAATGTTTTATCAATTTCAGTTATTAATTCAGATCCTCTGTAGAAAGTTTCGCACCCTTGAATAATTAGCTTTGCATACTGAGAGGAAAATTTTTAGAATTACCATACATATAAATTCTACAAAATACATCATATGAAATATAATATTATCTAAACAAAATAAATTTCATTAAAATTGCAATAAAACTAATTTATTTCCATCAGTGTTATAATTTTCTTTTAACTATTTTTTAATGAGAAAACTTTCCACAATATACAAAGCTATAAAATGCGGGCACGATATCTGGAAATTAATTTACCAAATTTGTCTACAAATTCTCATTTTCACTATGATTTCAGTCTGATAAATTGGTTTAATAACAATAATTGGTAATATACAATATTTATTTCCAAACACTTCACCTTATAACAGTTATACTTTCTAAAAAAAATTGACTTGCTTCAAAAATGTTACAATAAAATGAAACCAATCTGGCAAATGTTATGTATATTATTAGATTAATAAATTATTGTTATTATAAATTAGCTTTTGAACTATTTCTTGAAATAAATAAATAAGTAAACTTTTTTGATAATGTTATTTAAAAAAAAATATCTTATTATATTATACATAATTAATAACATTATATACATACTATGTACATATAGATAATATATAATAATAACTTTTTTCTTCCAGATGATAGGGAGATTAGTACAATCGCCATCGTCTATATAAATAATATATAGATACTACAAATATTATATACTAGTGTTACGTACGCCATGGATTGAGCGAATTGTACTTAGACCAACGGATATCTGTTATCGGTTAACTAAATGCATGCACTTACTTCCAAAGATTATATCTGGACTCTAAGTGCATTTAGGCTAAACAATGACCGTTATTAGTTAGTTCTCAGAATCGGTACGGGAAGACCCATTGTCTTGGAAATACATATCCGAATACGTGACTATACAACAGGTAAACAGATTAGGCGTCCTGAGAGATCTACCCTTTATAAGGCGGTACGTAGGCGATATAAGTCATTCTGGACGGAGCAGTGACAGTGTGTGTAACTCCTGAATCATCAATAAATGCTGTGAAACGACTGTTGGCCTTTTACTTGGATCCTCCACCCACCCCTACGCAACACTAGTTAGTGTTCATACATATAATACATTTAAGTAAATTCGAAATCTAATATAATTCGAAAGAGACTTTGTATTTAAATATATATGTACATATATATGTATGTTTATAAGTATCTTTGGTTGGGAATCGTAAACGAGTCAAAATTTCTATGACGACGTGTCGATTTTATTTGTTTGATTCAAATAAATTTAATAAAAAAAAAATGAATATTTACTATTAGATTCGCCATGTTTACGGTGTTTATATTACAAATACTGGGCGAAAAAAAACTAGTAATAAATAATGAAATAATAATTTTAATTTCTTATTTTTAACCAATTATATTTATTTATTTCAAACTAGTGATAGACATGATGAAAATTTTATTTGGTGTATTATGAAAAAACTACCTACCTATTTTCATATAAACAATATAAAACAGCAATAGAAAAATAATTTATTAATTAAATTAATTCTTATTTTCCAAGAGGAAATACTGATAACAAACAATATATATGTAGGTATACGCAGGTTTTCTCTTGATTCTACCACCCAAACCTTACATATATACCTACATTAAACCTTACAAAGTCTAATTCGAAATTACATATTAAATATATAATGATATAATAATATTAAAAAACAAATAATAACAATGATTGATTAATTTAATGTATATCTAAGACGATCGGTTAAGTAGCTTCATACACCGAACATACAGAGATGAGCGGATATGAGAAGATGCGGCAACAAGAAAACAATTTGACAATTAAATACACGACGACGTAGGGAGGCCGCTCTCATCTTGAGAATGGCGTCTAAGTGAGGCACGTGCCCTTCTACAAACATTTGCGACGCGCTACAACTCTTTGGTAGCAGTCGGAGAGCGCCCAGTAGCAGTTGTTGTATTGTATTTTTATTCTCTTCATTGTGTCCTGCATGTATTTTGTCCATAGTTCACCAATATAGGGGCTAGTACAAAAGGACATAAATAATTGTATCTTTACCTCTATACTGGAGTGGTAAAACCGTCTTGCTAGCATATTTGCCCTTACAAAATTGCTCTCCTTTGCTTTTCGATATCACGGTCATCAGAGAGTAATATATGTACATATGTACATATGTATGTGTATATCATAATCACTTATCAATCTGTGTGTCACAGATAAAGTCTTGCCCCAAAAATTTTTGGAGGTTGATTAACTCCAAGCGCAAGACTTTATCTGCCCTTTCTAATATGCATTATGACAATAATTTTAATATTGTTGGCCAGGATGAGATTTCCGAGGCTTTCGCTGACTATTGTAGCTCACAGTTTGTACAGGAGAATAATGCCGTTCCTAATCACAACTGTTTCCCTGACAACGACGTCCTTTCCTTCTCCTCGTCCTTGTCTATTAATTCTATTACCACTGCGGACTTTGAATTCGGCTGTCTCAAATTGAAACCCTTGCGCTCTTGTGGTCCTGTCATGATCCCGGACTTCATACTAAAGGGTTGCTCTAGTGCCCTGATGCAGCCCTTATTGCATGTTTTCAATTTGTCTCTTCAATCCTCTTCCTTTCCAGCGTTATGGAGGTGTACCCGGATTATCCCTATACATAAGGGGGGTGATAAATCCTACATAGGGAACTATAGGCCTATCTCCCTATTATCTAGTCCTGCCAAGGTTTTCGAGATCATACTCTGCAGATACATTTCCAAATATTTTCAAAGTTTTATGATCGAGGAGCAACATGCATTTCGGCCTGGACGCTCTACTGTTACTAATCTGTTTGAGTTTACCAATTATGTTCACCGTTCTCTAGACCGTTACTTATCTGTACACGTAATTTATACCGTTTTCTAGAAAGCTTTTGATAAATTAAATCATTGTATTTTATTAAAGAAAATGTCCGCATACGGATTTCATGACAGATTATTCCAGTTTTTTAGATCTTATCTTCTGGATCGTCAACAATTTGTAGCCTTCGGTTCCGCTTGCTCCCGTGTCTATATCGCTGGCTCAGGAGTTCCACAAGGCTCTAACCTAGGGCCCCTGTTATTCAATTTATTTGTAAATGATATTAGTATTAAACTGGTCAATTGTCGTTTCTCACTATACGCTGATGATTTAAAGCTCTATTTGAGTCTCGATTCTAAACGTTCTTGTGAGCTTTTACAAGATGATCTTAATGCTCTTCATGATTGGTCGTTAACCAACTGTTTGCCTCTTAATGTCTCCAAGTGCAAGGTTATGTGTTACTCCAGATCCAGATCCACCCCCGATCGTACCTTTCCATATCTTGTTGGTAACTTTTTATTGAACTGGATCGATTCAACTGTTGATCTTGGGGTTGCATTTCAGAGTAACCTAAATTTCTCTGTTCATATCGACTCTGTGTGTTCCTCTGCCTCACGTATGCTTGGGTTTGTCTTTCTTAATTCTCGACACTACCATAATCCCGCTGTTTTGAGATTGCTGTACAATGCTCTAGTTAGGAGTATCTTGGAATACGCCTTTATAATCTGGAATCCTTACACTAAGTCTCTATCTATGAAGCTTGAACTTGTCCAAAGACGATTTCTCAGACTGTTTTATAAGGAGCAATATGGGATTTACCCATACTTATTTCCTTCTAAATTCATCATGGGTATGGTCGGCTACACTTATCTTGACCACAGGAGGAGTGTTGCCCTCAAGTTCTTGTTTTCCATATTTAGAGGCTGTATCTCCTGTCCGTCTATCCTGGCTGAGTTGGGCCTTCATGCTCCAGAGAGTGTGATATGGACCCGCCATCGTCCCCTTTTTCACACTCCTTTGGCTAGAACTGTGGCATTCCGTTATTCTCCCATTCCTCCGGCCTCCGTTTCTTAAATTCACTGGATGGTGCCATTCACATTTGTCATGTCTCCCTTCATTCTTTGCACCAATTCCTAAGTTATGGAGGTCGCGACCATTTTGAATGGTTGAGTTAGTGTTTTTTAATTATGATTTTATTATGATTTCATGTTTTATTTAGTTATCCTTTCTGTTTTAATTTGTATATTTGTATATGTAATTTGTTTTTTAACTTATATTTTTTACTATTGTACTTCTTAATCGTTTTAGCACACTCGTCGCTGTGGAGCAATCTGTTAGACGAGTGTGCTTGATTAATTGATTTTTGTTAAAATAAATAAATAAATAAATATGCTCTTATTTGCACTCGAAAATCTTAAACTTCAATTTTTATTAATTATATAAGCTGATTATATAAGTTAGTTCACTTTTTCTCAATTCAGATGATATATCGAAGCTGCTGCATGTTTTTCAAATTATCAAAAAATATTCTCTGGAGGAAAAAAAGCTGTGGATGATTGGATTTATGATCGATTGGATTGGATTTGCACTTCCAGCTGCCGAACATATTCCCACTGAAGTGTTTCTGATTTTACGGCCCGTCAAAATATATCAATGTTATCGACATGTTAAATTTTTGGATTTGCATACGAGTATGAACATTTTTTAACGGGAACCATACGATATAAATTGACATCAATAACATATGTATGAATGTACATATATATGTAGGTATACATCGGGCCGGAGCAAAAAACGCGAATTTTCAAAAACGGACCAAGTGGTAAACAACCGCCGTATCGAGGAAACGGAAAATAAATAAAAACATTGATTTAAACGATGTCTCGTGCCTCCAACCAATTAATTTATTTATTTATTTATTTTAATATACAAGTATACCACAGTGTCTTTACAGGTCACCCCAATTTATCGTGGGATTTATTCATATATCTCTTTCAAATACCTATATATGCACATATGTACATATCCTTATTCGTGAAATTATTGCACGCCCACAATACAAAGAGAAAGACAGAGATAATACTTTAAACTCCAGTACCTTTTGCTTTACTGCATCGCTTAATTGAATTCTTGCCGGCGAGAATTTCATCACAATCGAGCAAATTTTTGCAATAACCCGCAAATGTATGACATTTTTATATTTATTTAAAAATACAGAAATTCCCCGAGACATATTATTTCTATTAATATTATTATTATATTTGCACATTGCGGACGAAGCAACGGTAAAGCCAAGGAATTTTGGGTTGACGGATGTCTCGAATAAATTGCATTAAATAAATAAAAACGTACAGAGTTATCGCCAGAATATTTCGGCGATGGTGTATGAGATGAGGGGGGGTGGGGGTATGGGGGTAGCTATGTAGCGAAATAGCCGAGGAATCTATTCCGACGTCGTGGAGGGTTTTAACCCTCTCGCTGCTGCTTTGTGTTTGCGCCGCAATCAGTTTCGCCGAGATAAACACGTCACATTTGTTATAGTGGCTCGACTCGTCTTTCGGTCATCGCTGTATAATATTATATGCATATGTACATATATGTTTGTATTTTAAATTGTTTCCGTGCTTTCACGTAAACGCTTTCACGTAAACGATGACATATGTCATCACTGGCAAAACACATTGATCAAAGATCTTTTTCTTTAGGCAAAGCGGCATTTTTTTCATTTCAAAACCGCATTCATTCGTTCCAAACGCACTCCATCTTGATTTCATACGTCTCTTAATTTTTTCTTCATTACTACCGGACTACTATGTTCATTATTTGTCCTTAATATAAATAACTATCGACTACTTCTACTATTTTATCATCTATTGTGATGCTATCAGGCATGTAATAGTTATTGAACATTAGTTTGGTCGTATCTACGTTAATTTTTAAGCCTATTTTCCTACTTTCTCTGACCAGCTTAGTCTGTTAAGTAAGTCAGCTGGATCGTGAGCTATCGAAACTATATCATCTGCGAACCGAAGATGACTCAAAAAGCGACCGTTGATTTTTTTTAGTCCTGCTGTGTCCTATTCCAAGTTCCTGAAAACTCCCTCAAATATTGAAAACTTATTGGGTGAAATGATGTTTCCTTGCCTTACTCTTTTTCCGACGCTAAATCTATACGTATCTGAAAAAAGACTAAATCTATCCGTATCCGAAATTTCGATCAGTGGCGCATTAGGGAATCCTGTGATGCCACAATGGTAAAAATTTAAATGTATGTATGTGGATCTAGGTATGTATGTATGTATGTACATATATTACCGGTTAAATCGGTTTTTAATTTAGGAAACGATAAATAAATACATAATTTAATCACTTATTTGCAGATTAAGAAAGCGACTGATCTCAGAGAATCGTCCGTATCAGAACGAGGCCGATCGAGAAAAGCGGGAAAAGCCGAGTCAAGTTGTTGTTGTGTTTGTTTTTTTTTTATTTTATTCATCTTAAATCAAAATTCGTTCACTAATCATTGTACAAAAATAAACACGATAGTTTTATAACAGTGCAATGAAATATAACTTTTCCAATTAATTGATTGACGTTCCGGTTATAAGGCTTCGCTTAAACTGAGTTTTTCCAAAGACAGCTTCGAACGAAACTTTAAATTTAAGTTTTCACGATTTTTACTAATTTACATGTTTTAATGAGAGAAACGAGCGTATTTTTAGACTTTTATCATTAGGAGGATGTACCGTAGCATTTGGTCAGATCCTTTCGAATATAATGCAATTATTATAAGATAACTAGTGTTGTACACGATGACATATCATCGCATGGGTGTTGGCATAAGTTATTAAATAAAAATAAATAAAAGAAATGTGTCGTCTATCATGTGTTCGATCCCTACACGGTCGATTTTTTTTCAAATACCTTTTAAATATATTTACTTTAATATTTATATTTAATTTTTTAAAACGAAAAAAAGGTAAAAACTACCTACCTACCTATCTGTAAACAATATAAAACACCAATAGAAAAATTAATTAATTCATTAAATAAATTTTCAATAGATCGCGGTAAATTCTCTGCCAAGCGGAAATATTAGGAGCGATCAGTATATATAGAAGTTTTCTCTTTTGTCATTGTATTCGTATATAGGTTTTGGCAGTGGTTTAGCTGTGAAGTACTTACATATGTATTTTTATCGAATCGAAACGACTATTATAGTACGGCGAGCTTTATCTCAGACAGACACACAGAATAGAGAAATTATATATAAATGATATGATGAAAAAAAAAACAAAAAAAAATTGCACTCAAAACAAACAAAAGAATAAACAAACAAGAGATAAACTTCATCTATTTTAAGGAAATCATCAATTAATTTTTAGAAAGCTTTAGTTTACTAGAAGATACTAATTCATTGGATAGACTACTCCGAATTATCTCGTGTGTAAACATAAATTTTAACAAGAAGTCGGCGTACGTATTGGAAATTCGTAGAGAGTATTTTTAGACGTGTTATTTGAACTGTTAACACAACGTCTTTTGGAATTGTACATACATATGTATGTATATATATGTATATGTATGTACATACATATATGCGTTCGTGATACTTGTCAAGGATATCGATCTCCCCCAGTGAACTGGCTATTGTACCCGTGAAAGGACTTCTGTATATCTCTATTAGCGAGACGAAAGGGGAGAACGGTATGTATGTAGGGCAAAAGCCCTTGCAAATATTGAGTGCTTAATGCGATAAAATGGAACGATAGCCATTATCGTCGAGAGGAGTCTTTACGAACGGCGAGCTAGAATATAATACACACTCGGATTCAATTTTGAAACTAGACCGTAAAGAAAATTATTCAAGTCTTCGCTCTTTTTCGCCGCTCCTGTGGGGAGCTTAGAGGAAACTGGGTCACTTCGGTGCAATTTTAAAACTTTGTGAACCGTGGCACGATTCGCCAAAAAGTTGTGTCCCGGCTACAAAGGATCGCATTCCGTGATACTTAGGTACTGCGTGAAAAGATATCCATAATTTAGTTATATACTTTATCTACATATGTACATATGTACATAGTAACAATAGATGAAGTTTTGTGAAAATTCGAACTCGAGATTTTGACTGATTTGAACTCAGAATCGATCACTGGTCACGTTTTCATGATCTTGAAAAAGATGTGTGTGTGTGTTTCAGTGAATTTTGAGCAATTTTTGAACACCGTTAGTATTTTTTGAATATTTTTACCTCAACCGGAAGTAGTACTTTTACTCTAGGGGATCGAGGTTTTTATGGTTTTCTCGGAAACCTTTCGGCGCAATAAACTGAGATTTCATATCTGTAAGTTTAAACTTAATACTAAGTTATATTATAAGTTTCGTGAACACCCGTTAGCTGGAAGTGGAAGTTTACTTTTTGTCAATTTTTCTTCCACTATTTTTTTCGACTCCTTAATGTGTGCTCATCAAGAAACAGTATTATCACTGTGATGAAAAAAAAATCGACTCCGAACTAAGAAGAGGCTAGTAAAAAATCACCAAATTTAATAAACCGGAAGTGGGATTTTTTCGTCTTAGAAAGGTCAAAAATGTTGTGCCCACTATTCTGTCCACACACGTGAACGTATCAAGCTAAAAATTTATATTTGTATTCTTTATGTACTAACTTAGTGCTGATAAGGTTTTGGTCAGAGTTCGTAAACCTGAAGTAGTATTTTTTTTTAAAACAATATTTCATTATTTTATTTTGACTTTTTAAATTATTTTAATCTTATTGATATTGTTGCGTAGGGGTGGTTGGAGGATCCAAGTAAAAGGCCTTAGTTGTTTCACAGCATTTATTGATTTAAGGAGATACACGCACAGGCAGTGCTCAGTTCAGAATGACCTGATATTGCCTACGTACCGCCTTATAAAGGGTAGATCTCTCAGGACGTCTAATCTGTTTACCTATTGTATAGTCACATATTCGGATATGTATTCCCACGACATTAGGTCTCCCCGTACCGATTCTGAGAAAGGACTAATAACGATCATTGTTTAGCCTAAATGCACTATAATCCTGGAAGTAAGAGTCCAGATATAATCCTGGAAGTAAGTGCAAGCACTTAGTTAATCCGTTAACAGATATCCGTTGATCCTAAGTGCAAGCACTTAGTTAATCCGTTAACAGATAAGCCTTGAACGGTCACATAGTCTCTGGGATTCTATTCGCTTAGTCCGCGGCGTACGTAACAATATTTATTCTGTATAATACTGATAGTGATTTTAAGTAATTAAAAAAAATTGAACAAAATCCGACAGCCGGAAGTAGAACTTTTGTCTTGTGCATGTTTCCATACATTTGTCCTCAATTTGTATAGAAAATGCTGTCATAGCTATTAGTTTTTCATAATGCTGCCGGTATGTGTGAATGTGTCTTTACGGTTCAATATCGATTTTTTTTTAATATGTAAATGATCATATGAAAATTTTCAAAAAATTATATCGCACATAATTCAACAGTGAAAGTCTCGCGTTGAATTCCCGTTGGGTTTCCAAAATTAGTCGATTTTAACATCCATCTGAGTGGTTAATCCAATTTTGCGTCACTTTGAACGCTAAGATAAAACACACTTTAAATGTAATACATTAATGTGATTACTGTGATAATGGAATGAATTAATTTAATTTAACTTAAATTATTTTATATAACGTACTTCGCTGGAAGGTAAGGATTTTCAACGCAATATTATAAATAACATATTATTGTATGTGTATGTAATTATAATTACACTGACGTTTCAGTGAATAACAGATTCACTGGCCCCTATTAGTTAAATGCCATTATTTTAAGATTATTGTGAGTGCGTCGCCGACACGAATCCCTCCACCCCACATTCCAACCCTGCTCCTCTCCATCCCCACTTCAAAGCCGAACCCTGCTCCTGTACATTCCTACTCTGTAGAGAGTAGCACTCCTGCGTGATCTCGATAGGGAGTATCATCTATTTCAATTTGGCTTTTTTTAATGGCGCATAGTGGGACTGGATGCGAAAGCGAACACATCATAATATCTTAGCAGCCAGCACTTATTTATTTAATATAAGGTTAGGTTAGGTTAATTTGGGGTTGGTAGTATTGCACTATCGCATGGTGCATTAGCGTTCGAATTACAAATTCACTGACATTCAGAAGTGAATTTGTAATTCTATTGTTACATCCGAACTTACTGCTTGAGTCAGTGATATTATAAACTAACTAGGGAAATCATAATCTCACTAGTAAAATTATTATAGTGTAACAAATTTGGGATGAATCTCTCTCTGAATTTATACTTATTAGAAATGGATTTGATGATATAGAGAAAGATGCGCAATTATTGACTAATATTACATATGTATAAAGAAAGCGGAGAAATAGAAAATTTCGATTTGGAGAAAATCGTGAAGAACCCAATTTTATTATTATTATTATTTATTATTATTATTGTTATTATTTATTATTATTATTATTATTATTATTATTATTATTATTATTATTTATTATTATTATTTATTATTGTATTTATAATTATTATTATTATTATTATTATTTATTATTATTATTTATTATTGTATTTATAATTATTATTATTTATTATTATTATTATTATTTATTATTATTAGTAATATTTATATATTTACTTATGTATTTTTTTTTTTTTTAGTTTACTATTTTTTCAAAACTCTTTTATTATCTTTATATTATTTATATGGGCGTTGGGGATTGCATTATTCTCCTCATCGTCTGGAATAAAAGCTATTGTTATTATTATTATTATTTAGTCCTAAGCAAAACTTTGTAATTAATATTTATTATTTTAGTAGTAGTAGTTCTGTCTATGAAAACGTACTAAAAATTTTTCAATTGTTTTTTGATTTTACAATAAGTAGTCGTATTTTTAATGAATGTGTTGAGTTTTTTGTATTGAAATATAAAAACAATATTGATACTGTTAATTTTAAATATGAGGTTATTTATTTTATCCAATTTTTAAAATTGCCTGTCAAAATGTACCGATTATTGGTTTGAGGGTTACAATGCACTTACCCAAATATTGAAACTATTTTAAAAATCTTTCTCAGCATTCAAATTTGTGCATTAAGCATTAAGTGGAAAACGCTCTTTTTCTGTTTTTAAACGCCCAAAGAACTATTTACGTAATCATTTATTAAATAATTTAGCAACAATGTTTATCGAAAATGATATATTACGAAGTTTAAAATTTGAAAACATCATTGATCAATCATCTAAATTCTAGGCCAGAAAATTAATCTATAGAAATAGATAGCATTATAAGTATGTATAATTTTCAGATAAGTTGTATTTGTTTTTTTTTTATTTTTACTGCCATTTATTATTTAACGTGTTTTAATTGTTTTATTTATTTAATTTGTGAATTTTTTTTCGTAATTTACTCTAACTATATTTATGTCAAATTGTCAATTTCGTTAATTTGATCATAATTTCATGTAATAATTTGTTTCATATGGTTTGTTCGACTTGGTTACTTGTTAAGCTTATTATTATAAGCTTAACATTGAGGATTGGTGATACACATATAAGATTGACCACATTATTTTTTTCAATCTCTTATTTTATTTTAACTTTTACAATTTGATTTTTAGATAAATTGAAGCTTTGTTTAGTATACATTTATTTAATTCGAGTCTATGTTTAGTATTAATTTAATTGGTAGACTTTTATATTTTTGAAAAATTAAAATTTAATATTATGCAAGTGACTCTACCTCTTTTATTTTGTATAGAATTACCTATTTTATTCCAAAAAAATTTCATACATACATACATCTAGTAAAGAAATAAAAAAATTATGGTTTTTTTTAAATTCTAATAAATACCGTATACTGAAAATCATGGTAAAAAATGATGATAACATTTTTTACTGAAGTAGGGGACTCGAATTTCAAATGCGCCTGGGGCCCCTCATTTACTTGATTCGCCACTGGGTACATCTACAAAATTTATACGTGATTTATTTATTTATGTATAGGTACATTCGAACATAAGATATTGCGTTTTTTACGCTTATAAGTAATTTATATGTGTTAATCTTATTGAAATCTTTACAAATAGTCTATCAAGCGAACTTTTCAAGTACGCACATTTTCACAGGTTTATTAAATTTTCCGTAAGTAAAATGTAGAATGTACATATATATGTATGTCAATAAATATGTAGCCGTATGTGCCGTTCAGTTGAAACGTTTCGACGTACATATGTATGTACATAAAGTTATATGTATTTATGGGGTGATTATACGTCACGTTTTGGCCGGGACAGTCCCGTTTTTGACATGCGTTCGTCCCCTCGTTTTCGTAAAATTGTTTGATTTGTCCCGTCTTCCTTGTTTTTCCAAATCAATTTTTTTCCAAAAGCAAATATTTACACACAATATATTTATTTTAAAGTAACATTCAAATTTCTTGTTGCGTGATTAATTTTACATGTTTCTGAAAAAAAAATTGCTTCGTCCTATTATTATCATTTTAATTATTTTTAAAAAACTGTAAAATATAAATATATATATATATATATATATATATATATATATATATATATATATATATATATATATATATATATATATATATATATATATATATATATATATATATATATATATATATATATATATATATATATTTATTACACGGTCACCACTTTTGAAAGCATTACATGGTCACCACTGATCTACATATGTATGTATGTATGTTGCTGATTCAATTTTCATTGGAAATCGCAAATGTGCAAAATAAAAATAAAATATCGGCTCGGAGGAAGTATACAGGTGAAAAATTGATTACAAAATTTGATTCAGACATGTCATCCAAAATAAAACCAAAAAAAAAATATATATATATATATATGTATATACAGATAGAATAATAATATAATACATCCGAATCATATAAATTATGCACGCAATGGTCCTCAGGGTATAGTAAACACCGCGTTTGTAGTCGAACTGATAACTTGGATTGACTGAGATAACGCACCGAATTTGCTTAAATCTCCCGGTCGTCGTCGCCCTAAAATCCCACGGAGTGCCATTAGCGGTTATCGATTTCGAATAAAATAGTTGGCGGGTTAAATTTAGCGTGACTGTAGTTTTCGATGTGAATTTACGCACCCTAGATCATGTACATACATATGTATATATGTATGTCTTATCGTATCTCGACCGTTGAACTGTACACACTATGCATAAGTAAGATTGAATTGACGACACCGCGAGCACCGGAAGGTGGACAATTTGAATTCTAAAGCCGCTGACCTCGTTCGCAGTGCAAAATCAAGTACAAGGAGACGGCCACAAGTTTAATTCGAAGTGTCGTACTTCAAACAAACTAAACTATTTACTGCTCGACTGTAAATAGTACTTGCTTGGAACAATTTCCTTCGGAAATCTCCACATCTTCGGATCTTGCCGGTCCGGTTGGTTTCTAGACAATGGGTGTGACAAATATACCCCTCAAATTTACATACATACATACATACATTGTTAATGGACGTTGCTATTAGTGTTTCTGCTCGAGAATTTCTCGAGAACAAAGCCTTTTTTATTTTCCTCATATCCCCAGAAATTACATAACTTCTCGATAAATAATATACTACAGGTCATTGTTCAAACAATATATAGAAAATCTATCCAGATCTTCTTTTAGCTTATGAAAAACGTCTATAGTGTATATAGGTATATAAATTTTTGTATCATCAGCATATAGCAGTATAAAGGAATGTTTGAAAATGTATGAAATATCGTTAATTTAGAGTAAAAAGAATAAAGGACCTAAATGCGAACCTTATGGGACACCGGAAAGAATATGTCTAAGTGAGGATTTAAAACCATTAAGAATTATTATGATTTGATGACGGTTTAAGATGAACGAAGATATCCAACCAAATAGATTTCTTAGGATTCCGAGGACCCAAAGTTGATTGAGTAAATAGGTTTTGATTGATTTTATCAAATGCTTTAGAAAAATCCGTATAAACGACGTCAATTTGAAGCCGTTTCTCCATATAAGATGTGAGAGTACTAGTGAAATTAAGCAGGTTAGTCTCTACCGATCTCCTCTTAAAAAAAAACCATGTTGTTCAGGTATTAATGTATTTTTGAAATTGGAGAAAAGGAACCTATAAATAATTTGTAATCATAATTAATTTGTAATAATAATTAATTTGTAATAATAATTAATTTGTAATAATAATTAATTTGTAATAATAATTAATTTGTAATAATAATTATTTTGTAATAATAATTAATTTGTAATAATAATTATTTTGTAATAATAATTAATTTGTAATAATAATTAATTTTTAATAATATTGAATTTGTAATAATAATTTATTTGTAATAATAATTAATTTGTAATAATAATTAATATGTAATAATAATTAATAATACCATAATACATATGTATGTATTATGGTATCCTTTGGAAATTTGTATGTACCTGAACAAGCTAAGTCCCAAAACTTGTAACCGGCTTAAAATTAATTGACGTAAAATTATTACCATTCGTGAGGGTATTATGTACTCTGTGAGGTGGATTATATGCCATCTCGCTTGCACCTAACATATTACGCGATACAACCATATATACAACGAAAGCATTTAAATTGCAATTACCACTTGAGTTAGTACGTTTAGATAAAAAAAAAAAATATTGAGATAGAAAACCAATCCTTATAAACGTGGTGAAATAAAAAATTTGCCAAATAAATGAAAAATAGCATGAAAAAAAAATCCGTAAAAAAAAATATATGTTTGACTTTTAAAATTCGCTAGACAATTAATTAGAAGTATTTTAAAGCATTGAAATATAACAATTAATAGGAAAAATATCTGACTATTGATTACAATACTCAGTTTGAGCGTAACAATCCTAAATTTTGAGTTAAAGACCGCAAAAGCCAAAAAACTGTAAAAATCGCGGATTTTTTTAAACGCTCATATCTCGTAAACCCATCGCTCACCAACAAAAATAAATATCATATTCGAATTCAGTGGGTCAAACTTAGTAACGATTGGCTAGTCTCCGCTCTGGTATTTTTTTTTGTTGCTCAGTGTTATTAGTTGGCGTGTTTGGTATCTTGCAGTCGGTATTGGATTGAAGTTGAACAAAAATGTATTAAGTTTCATACAAAGTACCGTAAATGACCGCAATAGACAATGAAAACTATTGTTCAATACCAAATTATTATAAAAGACGACGATGAAATACAACAATAAAACAACAGCAACTTAGATATTTTCAATATGATTTAAAAACTTATTGTATAAAACCGTAATAAAACACCGCAAGAGTAAACTCTTTTGTAAAAAATAGCATGATTAATTAATTTGGCCCAAAAAAATCCTAAAAATAACGAAAGTTCGAATATTTTTTCAATGCATATATGCCTTATTTCTCATTATAAAAATATTTATAGAAAGCCCCTGAAGAAAATACATACAAACTTAGCCATCAACCAATTAGGGTTGTTATACTCTCGGAATTATACTCTCGTATTAGGAATCTCGTTAGGAATTATACTCTCGTAGAAACTGCTTCACTTCAATACAACAATGTATAAGAATATGTTCTCTTGATAGCCACTTCACGTATATATTATATGTACATATAGAGAAAATGTTGGAGGTACGCGTCTACATTCTTGCAGTGTCGTGAACATTTTGGAGTTCATAGCTCGACTACGGAATTAATTTAAGAACTTCACACTGTAATTCATCACGTTTAATTTACTCGAATATAAAAATTTCGCAGATCGATAGGAAAAAAATTTCGGGCTAGCATTTGAAAGCAAATGATGTATGTGTGTATGTTTAATATGTAGACAACGTAAATTCGTAAATCAATGCGTAGCCCTCTGTGAGTCAGAAATCGGCGAAATATTGACGTCAGATCACGTAGTAGATTCCGCTGTTGCTGTTGGCTGGCGGAATTGGTCCTGAACGAGTGCACTTTATCTGTTATAACTGGCCATAAAAATAAATCGCGCTATATTGAGTGTTGAAAGAGCGGCTCGGAACACAATTTGCCGCCGGCCAACAATCTGCGACCGAACTATACTTACAATGAACACGTTCGCGCTCGCGTGCTCTCTATTATTGGCTACATCTACATATATATGTATGTATGCACATGTTTATGTACATACATATGTATCTTTTATTATATCATATATGCAGTGTTGTAGTGCTAAATGAAAAAAGTACCAGGGCGGTGTTTAAGGGGGTATTCTAGTCGAGAAATTTGAAAAAATCGTTTTTTTTCTTTCATATTTTCAAAGCTTAAATCTTTAAAAATATATCCTTAAGAGGATTTTTCAAAATTATTTTCGGAGATATAGCTGCTTTAGTGACGTGGCATCTAACCGGCGCGTAACTTTACCCGAAACTTTAAACGCGTTTTTTTCGAGACGGTTGACATGATATCTCAAGTTTAAATTTACTTGAAATTTGGTATGAGCCTTCTATATACATTACTCTATCGCATGAAGTATAACAAAATTTCAATTTTTTGCTATTTTTAAAAAATTCAAAAAAGTCAAAAAAACCGGGAAAAATGTCTTTTTATTTCAGACAGCCGCTATTTTGCGAAAAAATTATTTTGACTTTTCCGTAGTTCGGGAGATTGCAGCATTTGCTTGGATCAGTGGCGTAGACAGGATTTTGTCAAGGGGGGGGGGTTTTGACAGGAAAAATCCAAGATAATTTATATAAAGCTAATTGCTAACTGAAGTGTATGATGCAATCAACCGATCAATTGCAACAGGAATGGGATATTTTGCCGCCGACTGCGCTCCGCCAAGGGGGGGGGTCCAGACCCCTTGGACCCCCCCCCCCCTTCGCTACCCCACTGTCTTGGATTAAGAATTAATTTTTTTTTTTATATCAGATTACTAGGAGTGTTGCAATCGTGTCAACCAGGTCGGGCCATTTTTTTGAGACCCCTCACTTCATCAGCCTGTATTTTTTTGAATTTTGAATTTTTTCCTTTGATTTTTTTTTTATGTATTTTTCAAAAATTAATAAATATTTGGTAAAATAATGGGTGTTAAAAATATTTTTTGTTTTTTTTTTTATTGCACCTGAAAAAATACCTACAATTCATGCCTCTAGACTAGAATACCTCCTTAAGTTTTACGACCCCTCACCCCCCCCTCCACTTTTTTACCCTAATATTGGTAGTAAAAATATTTATAAAAAAATCAAATACTAATTAACTTGAAAAGTCAATCAAAGTGTTATGAGTAAGTTATTATTTTTTGCAATGTAATAATATACAGTTCTGATAATTCGATTTGAGCATCATTCGAAGTGTCTATATTTTTTTCAATTGGTTGTTGGGCTGTTTTTAAAAAAAAATCTGCACCTGCATGGGCATTTGAGTGAGGATACGTTTGTAGTCACCAAATGTTAAAACGAGTCTGCTCACAATATATGGTATACAAAATTTTATATGAAATATAAGCAAAAATATTTTTTAATTGTACTCAAAAAACAATTTTTATATCAAAGTATCAGGGCGGCGACCTGGCTCAAAAAGAAGTACGATCTGGCCCGACTACATCACTACATATACATATATATCTATATTTGTACCTATATGTATATCTTATCGGGGATGAGGAGGATGGAACGATGGTACATGGCTATATTTATGCACATAAAAGCCGTGCAATTATTATATATTGAAATTGTTTATTAGATGGAAATTGAAAATTCCGTTGCCTCGTGTATTTGGTAACAAACAGCTTTTCCGTTTGCTTGTATTTCCAAAATGCAATCTTGCATAATCGCAAAAATATTTGCATTTTTTCGTTGTGCAGGAGAATTATTTTAATTAAATCCGATCGCTTTATACTTGGATATATGTAATGCGCCACAAATATATTCTAAATCAATCCATATAAATTATTATTATTTTTAATACTATTAGAGTATTATTTTTAAAGTCAATGTGCGACAACGGGCAATTTTGCGAAATCGGCTTATTCTAAGAGCCGCAGCATATTATTTTAAAAATATTTAATTAATTGGTTCTAAATCCCATCTACATATATATGTACATATGTATTATATATATAAAAATGAATGTCTGTCTGTCTGTCTCGAATAGGCTCCTAAACCACTGAACCGATTATGATGGAACTTTCAGGATTTGTTGTATGTATGTCCAGGAAGATTAATGTGAAAAAAATCACCCAAAAACGGGAACGGAAACGGGAAAAACGGGAATAAGTGTCATTGTAACGCAATAATTTCAAATGTGTTAGCTGCTTGCGTTTTTCCGACAAATGGGAACGGGAACGGGAACAGGAATGCGTTATTGTGGCATTGCAACGCATGCCGGGTTCAGCTAGTCTAATATACATATATAATCAAATATATGTATGTACCTATATAATTTCGAAAGAGACTGTGTATGGTTTAATGTATGTATGCATAAGGTTTGGGTGGTAGAATCAAGAAAAAACCAATTGTTTGTATCGACATTTCCTCTTGAAAGTACATAAGCATTTAGCTCCATCTATTGAAAGTTAATTAATTTTCATATTGTTTATATGTATTTAGGTAGGGTAGGTAGTTTTTACATAGAATTACATGAAAATTTCATCGTCCTATCACTAGTATAATTTAAAGGAAAAGATGAATTTTTGTAATAATTAGCATTTAATATAGGCTAGTCGAAAACCACATATTTTCGCTAGCATTATGACCCGATATAAGTATGCACCCGAGAATATCCCATTATTAAAACTGGGTCGAATTTAATTATTCATAAAATTCATTAAAAACATACACACAAGGAATGTTATAAACATGCCCTCGTAATATCGCTCCATAAATTCCGAAAGAGATTCTCGAATATTTTTAACGTTGATATATGTACATATAATATACTAACGCTTGCATTGATCACCGATGCAAACATACGAATGCGAAACAAACTTTTGAACAATTTTAGAGTAAATTTCTCGTGGTAAATGGGTCAGTAGTCAAGCATAATATGTAAAGAGCGGTTTATTGGCGCAACTGCAATAGTCGTTACTGGGATTTTATACTTTATATCTATCTGTACGCATAATATGTACATATGTATGTATGTGTTAAGTGTAAACACACATAAATTACATTATTTAAATGTAGTTCGCTCACCACTAGCTTAATAGCTAATATATTCAACGATGTTTATAGAGAACGATTAAAACTTCATTCAACATTGTTTTGGCAATAATTTGTGTGCAAAAGAAATTTAGTACTTCTAATGCAATTTTTCATTATTAGACCTTGCTATTTGCCTTTTAATAATGTTATTTTTCAATAATATTGTCCTTCAGGAAAACAAGAACAATTAATTGACGTATTAGACCAATTTTTGCCATAAGTATTAACGATAACTTTATTTCAAATGCTAATTTTTTTTTCTCTATGATGATAATTGATATACTTGTAATGTGTAAAAGAAAATTGATAGATTTCTACGTTAATGATTTTTAAATTTAAAAAATGCAAAATATTTCATTAGCAGTGGTCAACAGAATTTAAAATAAATTTGAATATAAGTTCTAAGTATAAAAGGATTGATACAGTCGAACCGATCTAGCATAAGACTTAAAAATGTACATGCTATCGCATTCACCCCCCACTCGACCCGCGATGGCCAATTACATTTCGTTTCAGTTTCGCATTGCATTTTGGTTAATAAATACATAATACTGTGTTCGTGTGTATAATTTTATTTTTGGTTAGTTTTGAGTTCGTGTTTTGAAATATATACATTAATAAAATTTTAATGTAAAATACGAAAGGTGTTGATATTATTAATTTATTTATGGAATACGTTTATACTTTATATTAATGGAAATTCATATGTTTTACATAGACGGTAAAAGTAATTGTCAACGTCAGGTTATGGGACAGCAAAACTTACAGTAATATTATTAATGACCATGCCTTGAATTATGTATATGGTAATAATATTTTATAGGATTATAGATAGAATATTTATATATTTAAATAATAAATAATTAAAAAAATATATAGAAATGTATTTACATCCTTACAATGTTACACATTGCACGAATGCAACAGCATGCTCGGTTCTCGTAAGTCTAACGCGACATCGGATCGACTAAAGTTCTTTAATTATGTTGAATTATGTTATGTTGAGGAAACATAACTCAACATAATTCAACTATGTTATGGAATTATGTTACCAATTATGTTGAGGAAACATAATAAATTTTCACATAAGACAAAGGATTGCAATTCAAATATCACTAAAAGACGTAGTAATTATAGTAATACACATTTCGATTTGTATAAAATATGGAAATTTCGCCGTCTAGTATTATTTTTCTTGTTTTGATTTGATATTTTACTTGGAAGTTTTTATATGTATGTACATATGTAAATTTGTACGTGTATGTATACATATTTCCACATAAATTTTCATTTAATTTCATTAACCGAAAACAAACATTTGGTTTGCGAATATAATACTCCATTTTATCTCATGGAGCTTTCAAAATAATCCGATATTATAAGAGTTTGAAGAGAATCACCGAAATAAGAATATAATATATTATATTCTATGTACACGCTTAAGCGAAAAGCAATGTTAAATGTGCGCTAAAGCCGTAAGAGACGATGTCGTAAAAGGAATTTACAGGGTACACATTTTTTCACCCCTCCCATTTCATTGGTGAAAAACTCAAAAGTAAACAATCTAAATACATACATATAATATATGTATATCCGTATGGTGTTGATAAATGAAGCGTGTATAATGAATAATTAATTGCCGGCTTAATTCGCTGCATTACAATTCTAGAAACGAGTCGCCTATAGGAAAAAGGACCACGGCCGAAGGTTCAATTAATAAATTAGTCCCGGTTTCGCCTTATCCGGATGCCGTATAAATTCCGGTTCGCTGAAACCCAACTCGGGCTCCCAAACCGGGCCCAATGTGAATCTGATAACCAGCCCGCCAAAATAAATACTTGGATTACCCGAAAACAATGGAACCATCACTAGATGCGTGTATAGGTACATTGTACATATATACATATGTATAAAATTAATATTTAGATACATACATATATGCATACATATATCGGCTTTGCCACCTCCCCCAAGTGTGTTAAAAATACGTAGTAGTAATAATAAAGTTTTGTATTAATGCAAAATTCGACATGAAGATTTTGACTGATTCGAACTCGGAATCGATCACTGATCACGTCAGTATTTTAGTATATGTGTCGGTATTTTAGAGTTTATTTGAAAATTGTAAAATCTTATCATACTGAAACATATTATCAGTTGCTGAAATAGGCGTATCGATACGACGCAAATTTTTAGTCGAAGGGAAGTTGTTCCTTCCTTTTTATTTTGAATTCCATTATTTCCTAAACCAATCAACGAATTGGGTTGAGATTTTTTTATAGAAACACTTATATTCTTGTTTTTTTTTATCTCAACCGGAAGTAATACCCTTACTCTAAAGAATTTAACTGAAATTTCATATCTAAAAAATATAGCATACTACAAAGTAACATGTGTACTTGTCCGCATTTATTTTATTAATTTACGCTTTAAGTATGTGTGCTCTTCGGGAAAAAATTCCAGTGTAATTATTGTATTAATGTTGTGGAAATTAAGCAACACTACTGAACGTATCGAGCTGAAATTTATATTTGTATTCTTTATGTACATATTATACTAACATAACGTTGACGGGGTTTTGGTTGGAATTCGTAAACCAGAAGTGGGTTTTATTTAAACAATATTTCACAATTTTATTTTAACCTTTTAAATTATTTCTATCTTCTTGATATTTTATGCTTATTATATTTATAGTGATAATAAGAAATAAAAAAAATAGAAAATTCGACAACCGAAAGTAGAACTTCTGTCTCACTGGAAATTTAAATTGCATCGAATTTTGTTTTTAACACTTCTTATATTCAAAGTCATGGGTTGGTCACATCCGATTTTTTTTCATTATCATTTCACATTTTTACAAAAATGTATAGAATAAAATTTATCAATTCGTCCAGACACCGCGTTGCAACGCCTCGAATACTAACCTTTCCAATCTCCAAATAATAAAAAAATAAATCCATAAAAATAATTTATAATACACCCATATATAATCACTTCAAAAAACTGAATACCATATATAATATTCCGTTTGTTACAGACATTACCAACAAATTAACCAGTAGATTCTATTACAGAATCACTAATAACCTCTCGGTGATTACAACCCTTCTGGTATGAACACAGATTACCTAAACACGATATGCTTTAGGTCATCGACTTTAGAGAGTCTTTCATTAATATTGTGTATTAGATGTATTATGAACATTTATAAGAATTGTATATAGGTTTTTCAGCTCGTTTTCCTATTATGCTGTACATTAACATTAGAATATTATAATTCTATGATTATTAACAAAATTAAATTAAAATTGTAAAACAGAAAATGATGAGTAGATCAGTAGCTATTAAAATCAATAAAAGATGTATTCTGAACAAAATTTAGTAATAAAAAAAACGCATTTAAAAATAATAAAAAATCGTCCAGACGGTTTACATCGAGTTTTTCTTGTGTGGAGTTGTTGAATGGACGAACATTTTTTACTAATCGGTTGAAATGAAATCCATTTTGTTGATTACGGACTGTTGATTTTTTGCAATGAAAAGGTAAATTTTTGGATATAATTTCGCTGATTTCTACATTAATATTTATAAATCGACACATAACCAGCACTTGCAAAGTTTAAACCGGAATTGTTTCCATTGACGATGTAGACTAGAAAAGGATGAGCGAGAGGGGCGACGAATTCGTTTGTAAAAGTTTTTCTATTTTGTTGTCTAAGTAAACATTTCTGGCGAAGTCATTATTTTCACATAAATTTTTCCAAGAAAGAGGCGAAAGTAAAGCAATATCGTCGATGCCAAGTTGTTCAGACCGAATCGAAAGTATTTTCGATGCTCGAAGGCGTTTTAATAGTTAGAAGGAAGGAGAAAGAAAGAAAGAGGGTGGCCGCCCCATGCCGAGAAAGTGGAACAACTCCAGGGTCGAACTGGACCAGATTGCTTTAGTAGAGTCACCTCGGTGTGTGTTGTTTGAAACACTCTCGTCTTTTGTTTCCATCCTATTGGGTTTTTCGTATCGAATGTATTCTTTGGAGTTTTTATTTCTGACCCTGGAAACTTTGCACAAAAATACAAACATATATATGTACATACACCAGTTTATGGTAAATCTGCAGTTTTTACAATTTTGCAAGGATGAGGAATCTTGTTTGCCAATCGTCACATGTGACGAATTCGTCACTTTTTTTCCGTTTTCCTTATCCTTGTCATAAAATGGAGATAGTCTTCTTTATAAATCTTCGTCAAATATATTTTTTCTTCTTTTTGAATAAATTTAAATACATGTAAATCTTAAATACAGTATACATCTTAATATATAATTTCGAAAGAGACTTTGTATGTATGTATGTATGTAAGTTTAGGTTCGTAGAATCCGTGACGTAAAAATTTAATAAAAAAACAAATGTATATTTAAATAAAATAAAACTATTCAAATAAATTTAATAAAACGTTTACTTTTAGATTCGCCACGTTTAAGCGGTTTATATTACAAATACCGAACGAAGCCGAGTAAAACCAATATTATTTAATAATAATATGAATAATGTATTGCTAAAACCATATGTGTGTATATATGTATATATTAGACCGGGGAGAAAAATGTGAATTTGGATTATCATCGATGGACCTAGTGGAAAGTTATCGTCATATCAAGAAAACGTTCAATAAAAAAAATTCATCGATTTAAAATAACGAGAATTCAAAGCTGAAGTTTCGCATGGTTCCAACAAATTGGCAACCTTTTACATTTTCTTGCAATTCTCGATTTTCAGCAATCTCGGATTTCGCTGAATTGTATAAAATGCTGCAAATTTACAAATCTGACCATTAATGTATGTGTGAGTTTTAATTTATATGTATTTACTGAATTTCGCTGAATTTTTTAAAATGCTGCAAATTTACAAATTTGACCATAGATGTCTCTGTGGGTATGTATTTACGTCGTATAATACTTGTATCAAATGTTCTGGCCAGGAAGGTGCATTGTGGTTACGTTTTGGGCTTTCTTGGTATAGATTAAAAATAAATAAATAAATAGAATTCGTTAGTTATTTTTCTGTATACAAATTCAAGGCTATCCCAAAAATATATTCAAAATAATCACTGGTACGTAAAAAATATGATGATTTTCTGAAAATTTCACTTTGTATAGGGACTTTTGGGCGAAACGGCGGCTTTGAATTATCGTTAATCGGCTAAAAATAATGATGAATGACTCATTTAAACTGAAATAGATTACTGTCAACTATTTTAAAAAACTTATATTTAAAAAACTTAAAAAATGGAAACTATCCTATAAAAAAATATACTACAAAAAAAGATACTACTAAAGAAAAATAAACTACTTTTTCGATATTTTTATCGAGATAAAGCGATTGGTTGGAGTCACAGGACATTGTTTAAAACCAATGATTTTTTTATTTGAATAACGACGCTAATTCTAACTTTTAATTTTAAATGTTAATAAAAGTTCTGTACTACACCTAAGTAAAAAAAAATCCAAGTTTTTTCTACAAAATAAATAATCATTTAATCAACTGTGGCCAACATCAATTAGACCTATGTAGGTATCATCACTACTTGTGACCTAAAATGGACTTCTCATATTAATCATATTGTGAACAAATTTTATTCACTTTTGTATATGCAAAACGTATATAATAAAACGTGTATTCAATTTTCTCAATTTAAGCAAATTATCAAAAATTTATCTTCACCTGAATTAGAAAACGCTTTTAGTATATGGAATCCTCATTTAAAAATATATATGTATCGAAAGGGTACAACGGAGAATTACAAAGATACCTTCAAAGATAACTTAAATCACTTTCTTATAACGAAAAGTTGAAAAGAATGACTACAATGGAGACGAAAAGAATATTTGAAAACATTCATCTCAGAGGTCACACTCTTAGACTCCAAAAAGAAAAATCGAACAAATTGATCAGAGATTCCTACTTTTCAAACAGAGTGGTTTCAGTTTGGAATAGTCTTCCCAAAAATGTAGTAAATTCAGCAAACCTTAATATTTTTAAAAGCAAACTAGATGTCTTTCTGAAATTTAAAGGGTTTTTGTAATTTCTTTTTTTTTTATAATTCATATTTTGTAATAACTTTTCTTTATTTTCTTTTTATTATTATGTGACCATTCCAAATATCTTTTTTTTTTGTGTTTTTCTTATTATTGTTAAGAATATTTTTGTTTTTATTTTATTATTTGTAAAAGTCAAACCCCGTGGGTCTATCGGCTTTGCCGCTTTCCCCATGTATTTTAAATATATAAATAATTTTTCACTAGGTACATCGATGAAAATCCAAAATTCATGATTTTCGTTCCAGTGTATTTACATACATAGGTATAAAAATTGTATGAATATATAAAAAATTTCGTATTTTGTCGAAATGCAAATACAAACACAATTTATTTTCGAGTGTGATAAATACGTGTTCCGATGTATTTATTTAGAACTCGCACTGCTTCACCACAATGACATTTCTGAAGACAATTATCGTTATTTTACTGCCTTTAACTTTCTCTTCGGCCAAATAAAAAGTAATGGCGTTGAGTTTATGGGTTGTTGACATTGGATACATTAAAAACTTCCGGCACTAAAAAAATGTCTCAATTACGTTAAAAAAATATTATTATTATTTATTCACATGCAATACACTAAACATTATAACGTATTATTGCCCGGTAGCCGACAAGTAAATGTACAATAAATAAAAAATTATCATCGAAATTGCGATCGTTCCGTATAAATTCGAGCAATCGGCAATCTAAGTGAAGTTTGCGTCAAATGTCGTGGCATACGAAAAATCGAATATATGTATGTAGATATATACGTACATATAAATGTATTTCGTACAATACAATACAATATTTGGAAATATGCGACATCCAAACATAGTGCTTGACATGTGATTTTATCACATAATATATACATATTCAAATATGTACATGTGTACATACATTACTTGAGAAGATAAAAAATAGCTTCGCACACTTTCAGATTTTTCATATTCGTTTAGTGAGAAACATAACATAATTGTGAGGCGGTCTGTGATAGCGTCGTTTAAAATTAAGAACATTTTATGGAAAAGCCTCTTCCTAGAGTATCTACGCGTTCTGCGCTAAGAGCTTTTTTTTATTTATTCTTTAGAAATCTTGAGTTTTTTGTACGAGGGCGTATCATTCAAGTGTTCCAATCCATCTTCCTTTCAATATTGAGCTTTTCAAGTCCATATTTAATAACGTCATTGTGAATAACGAATGAGGCCTATGCTGCAAATGGATTTTTTATTACAAATGGAGCTGTTTTCCCAATACACAGTCAACTTCAATAGCAACAGTAAAGGGCATCAATTTTTATTTTCTCTCCTATAGCACTTTGTAAGATACCAAAGATTTTTCTTGTAACAGTGGAACATCTAAGTGTGCAGAATTTCATTTTATATTTTGTACGTATACGTACATATGTTTGATTTTTCACGTGAATGCAACTTGAAAATCTCGACGTGTATGTAGTAAAATTTTTGGACTAATGTCCAAAAATTTTAATGAATTACATTTTTTACGAATATATATATGTATATATATATATATATATATATATATATATATATATATATATATACATATATATATATACATATATATTACTTCTTTGTATATGTTCAAAGAAGTAATATATACCAGGTAAGCCATTTCCTTTTATGATCTACTTTTGACACAAACTTCTAACTCGTTTATATCCTGGAATTTTTTTACATTATAATGTAAAAAAATTCCAGGATATAAACTAGTGTTTCCAATATTTTTTTCAATACATTTCCTTCGTAATTTGTATCAAAAGTAGATCATAAAAGGAAATCTATAGCGTCTTGTATCAAATATACTTTAATTATTTTAAAATCTCTATATAAACATTACCACATGTATAAAATTTTCTTTTGTTTTAAAAATACATATTATATTATATAGTGTGTAACATATTGATGTAAGTATGCCTTCGCTAGGTACGGATTATAAAATTGAATTTTAATTCGTGACTAGAAACGGCACACTAAAATATGTTACTAATTTATTAGAATATTTAAACAAACCTAAAACAAGAACACTTACGTTTCAATTTGGGCATTTTCTTTGATGATTGTGGCACTGCTTTCACTTGGTCTATCCTTTCACGGAAATTGTTCGGACACAGTTTAAACCAACCAATATTCAGATTCGCAATCCGCAAAGTTTTCAATCGGACTCAAATGAGACAAAGTTTCACATCACCACCGTTCAATATCTTCGAATGAAAAGTTTGTTCGAAAACTCCCCTTGACAGAAGTCTGTTCTATCCGTGAAATAAACTTTATTGACGGTTCAAATTTACGTGGATAGTTTTGGAACGAGTTCGTTGGTGCGTATGTGGACAGCTTTATGTGGAGCGTGCGAGAGGCGCGTGTAGACGCGATGCCGACTCGCGGCTAAGTGACGGTTTGAGCGCATTTCCAGCGGGACGGCTTTTCCGAAGAGATGGCTTTTCCGGAAGTGGGAAAACATGCAGCCCGCTAACTATTATATCTATCGTTCGCCGTACAAGTGAAGTTCAACGTCGTGTATGAAAATTGGCGTTGCATTTCACGATGCTGGTTATTGCTAATGTGATATTCTCAAACTACATATGTATAATAAGGCGTGCATTTTATTGATCAGTAATTTATCAACAAAAATAACTAAATTTTCAATAATATTTCAAAATTATCAGTTCGCTGTGTTCAGTTGTTATAAACTCAGTTATGAAACTAAATGATCAGATATTAAACTAAAGAATCAGTGATTAAACCAAAATGATCAGATAACCTAACCTAATTAAATAAATAAGTGTTGGCTGTCAAGATATGTTTTTTGATAATATTGATGATATAAAGCATAAAAAAAGATATTACTATGTTTTTGGATGGATATTACGGTGTGTGGACCACGAGGAGAATGGGAATGAAGTAGCGGAGCGACTAGAGGTTGTGATTTCTCGACTTTTTTTGACTCTCGAGATTCGAGAATCTTATTTTCTCGGAATATTTGAATCTCGAGATTTGAGAATCTTATTTTCTCGAAATATTTGAATCTCGAGAATTCAAGTTTTTTTTTTTGTTTCGAATCTTATAAGTATATATATATATTTTTTTAATATAGTGAATTGACTTTTTAGCATATAAAATCGACAACATCAAAAGGACACAAACACTACATACATATGTATGTATATTATATCAGGGGTTTATAACTTTATTAAAGACATGATGAAAGAAAGATATAGAGAGATATAATAAAACATTGAATAGAAAAGAAAGTAAAATAATAAGAAAGTAAAGAATAAAAAAATATTATAAAAGAAGGCACGAAAAGAAAATAAAAATATACAAAAATAATTTCAAATAGTAAAAATATCAATATTTAACAAAGAATTTTATAAAATTCCCAGTTTCGCCACCCGGCTTTGCCAGTGTTTTTCTGACCGGACAAATAATAAAAATAATGAACATCTACGCATATTAAAATACTGAATATACATTTATTAATATATGAGGAGCAAATACACGAATAAATAAATAATAAATCAAAAATCTTTGTTTTATGTGTGTTACAGTGGGGTCATATTGTCAGTGAAAATATATTTTCACTAGCGTTTTAGTTATATCAATACTTTCCCGAATACCGAATACTTTCCCACTAGTGACTATTACCTACATACATGCACATATGTGTAACTTTAAAATGGTGCGATTTCGTTGTGACATGTGTATATGTACTTATATGATGACCGGATAATACCTTACCGGACAAATTATAAAAATACTGACCATCTATACATATTACAATACTTCACAAAATTATTTACGAGTTAACAAGTATACATATCAGTCAGTTTATTGAACAAAAACATGTAGTGATAAATTTAAAATATTCTCGATGTTTCGAGATTCTAATATACGATTTATCGAGATACGAGAATCTCGAATTTTCACAATAAAATATTCTCCAGAAACGAGAATCAAAATTTCTCGAGAAATCTCGAGACAAGATTTCTCGATCACAACCTCTAGGAGCGACGCGTTATAATCCAACTGCCAAAGATTATAATTTCACTAATAGAAAATCCTTTTTGATCAATATTTAAATAAAATACTAATCAAAAAGGATTTATTTACTGATAAAAAAAATAATTATATACTCAACAAAAATGAATAATTTACTGATCGTTTATTATATTCTACTGATCATTTAGAATAAGTTACTGATAAATTCTATAATTAATTACTGATAAATTTTTATTTTTTTTATTGACCACTTTTGGAACTATAAACTAACCAAATAATTTGTTGCCCTATAATAACACTGTTCGACAAATGACGACTATTTTTTGGTTCAGAGAGAGATATGACTTTTCTTATAGATCTAAGCCCAGTAAACACGAACCTGGTAATAAAAATTTTTAATTGACTCGAGATTCGGAGATATATGTGTTTTTTAAATCGCTAGATTTTTCTATATCTTGGTGTCATTCGGTCGATGTCTCAAAATCTGTCCATTTTCTGTTCAAAATGAATATTGGAATCTATAGTTGGATATTTTATCTTTCATTTGTAGTACTTTTCAGCTTTCAAATCTCTCTAAGTAGTCGTCCAGTTCAAATCAAAATCAAAAGTACGTATTTTCACTTGGGATTTTTTCCCACTATATAAAAAATCGCGCGATTTAAAAAACACATACATATATCTCCGAATCTCTAGCCAATCAACATTTTTTATTACCAGATTCGTGTTCACTGAGCATAGATCTATAAGAAAAGTCATATCTCGTCTCTAAACCATTTTTCGTGTCGAACAGTGTAATGAGTTAAAAGTCAGATTTAAAGTGTAATTTAAAATTTTTATACTGCAAACTTGTAATATTTGTCCTTATTGATATGATTCTAATGTTAAATTAACAATAATCGAATGATATTGTCCATTTAAATAATCGTTTTCGATATATGTAGATACATATTTAAGTACGAATGTGTATTGTGTACGTATGTACATATGTACATATATAGGTACTTCTGATTTGATTGTTACATAATGAGCGCATATCATATAATTATAATTTTTGCCAATTATTTAATAACGGGTCTAACAATAAACGTAAATCAGGGAACAATGTGTAAACTTTTGATTTTCCAGATTTGTTTTCTTTAATTATTATACTTTTAATGAAAAAATTGACATAAACTTTGAAAATATAATGGGACCGTAATTGTGTATGAAATATGTATGTGGTAAAAATTTTTGAATGCGAAAAAAAAGACAATACATTGTTAACGAAAGTTTTCCACTAGGTCTGTCGATGAAAATCCAAAATTCGCGTTTTAAGCTTCGGCCTAATGCACATACATACATATGTATGCATGTATAATTCGATATACTGACAGAGAACGTTATGTCAAAAATTGGATGGTTTGAATTTGATTTTTTTTATTTTGTTAAGTCAAAACATGAATAATGATTTCGGTCACAAAACAAAGAACTCCGAACTTGATTTTCATAAAAATCGTTTCTAAAAACAAGCACTTTTTATTTTAAGCTTTCTGCCATAGATATGTATATTTCAACGATATATTCAATACAGAATCTTGAACGAAAATTTTCAGAATTAGCGAACCACTCACCGGCAATAAGCAGGCTAAGATGCGTGTAATTGCGAAACATTTCTGCACGGCTCACAAGGGAAACGTTTTTAGTGTTTCTACTAACTCTCAATTACCAAGGTGGATGCAAAAAGGTTGTGGAGTCTCCAAAGTCTCGCACACACCTACATACAACACCGTTTATTGCATAAATAGATGCAGGTGTGGATTATAGGGCTGAATTTAGTGCCGGGGAAAGGTAAAACTCATTTTGGGCCAACCCCTCTTTTACATTGTACTGAATGTTGTATATAAATACGTATAAAGTGCCTATGTGATGCAACTTTGAATAATTTAAGCCCCATATACGTCACATAACAGTGAATCAAGTTCTTTATAAATCGTCCGAATAAAAAGTGAATATTTTAGATGCGAGTCATTCTATTTATATTCGGCTCAATTTTGCACAGAAAATATAAATGTAATAAATAATTTAGATTACACATCTTATTTTTTCGTGAAGCAAATGATGTTGTCGTTACGCGAATACGATACTTTTATTTCTTGTGCGGCAGTATCTCTGTATATGTATGTATGTATTTAGGTATATTTGTATATATATACATATAAATGTATATATCCACATAATTTTTTTAGATGAAACGTTGAATGTATCTGCCAATTTTATAGTCCAATTGGGAATCAATTTCCCAATGGTAGACAAAAAACGCAATATAATATTATATATGTATATCGAATGAAACTTTATTTCGTTATTCGACATAGCGTACACGTATTCGATAGGAATAACTTTTCAACATAATAATGTATTATTATAAGATGAAGAATATCTTACATACAACAGTGAACCAATTCCGCTACGTAATTTTCAAAAAAATATGGTATTGCATATAGTGACGCGCTTACATTTCCAATTTATATTTTTTACATCATTTACTTGTGTAATAAATAATAATCGACTTGAAAGGCATACATGCATGTACATACATATGAACATCATAGGATTTCATCGGAAAATTTCAAATGAATAGAAGGAGTTTTCATCTGCGTTGTTGGCTATCAATTTGATGGATCGTTATCCGATGAATTCAATCAATCTAGGTAAATTTAGATAATAATAATATCGGCAAAATGTATGTATGTACATACATATACATACAGACATTTGTATTTTCATTATTACTACTGTTATATGATCCTTTTAGTAGTTAAATCATAATAATTATGGTACTTAAAATACTTAAGCCTTGAATTTAAATAAATCGTGTTATCAAAACTTTTTGTCTGCTATTTAAGCTTTCTGTTAATGATTCGGAAAGTCATTTGAATGGAATTACATTAATTAATTTAAACGGCTTAATATAATTAATTGATGGAAAACGGTTAAAAATAAAAATAATTTCGTATTAATACATTAACGAATACAATTTCCTTAAATATACATAAATTTACACAAAAACATCCAATTATGTGGAAAATAATGATTTTGTTTTTTATTTTATTTTATTTTTTATTTTATTTCTATTAATCATGCACACTCGCCTAACAGATTGCTCCAATGCGGCGAGTGTGCTAAATAGATTAAGACTCGAGAAATTATATATTACATATATTAAATACATAATTATTACATACATACACATGTCAATCGAAACAACACCTGACATCTATGGTCAGGCATTACAAACGTTGTAAACAATAAGATCAATAACATTTTTCATGTGACAATACGAATTTTTACATTCAATAATCTTCCACAGAGACATCTATGAAGATAAATCTGGCGAAACCTGTGATATAACAATAACTCAAAGTTTGCAATAGAAAATTGGATAGGAAAATCCAATTTTACAGGAACCTTTACAGGAATTTCAATGAAAATCGGAAAAATTGGCACATTCTTATAAGAAACGATCGACTTCGACAAACCAAAGTCTTTTTTTTAATACTATTCATTTTGTAATTATATTATTTAGTATAATATGTATTTACTATTTGTATACAAACATCTGTGTTGTGTATATGCATGTGCACATGTGTTTGTGTATGTGCATATGCGTTTGTATGTACATATGTTTTTTTTTTCGATCAACAATCGAGATTCTCAATAATTTTTTTTTTTTTACCCACTTTCATTTAAATTTAAATAAAATTTCTGAATACACAAATTTGATTTCTCTAGTATTAATCATAATTTGAATATGTAAAGGCGTAATAATTACTGTGGACAACTGAGCTCGGTAAAGCCTTATACAAGATCTGAGTTTAATTTAAAGTAAAATATTGCATTGGAAAGAAGTTTTCGCCCGCACGGATAATGCGACACCGGCGTGTTTTATCGCTTCAATTTAACCTTAGCAAAGCCCCAGACTTTGGGCTTGGTTTGCGAGAGCTTAACACCCTCGTCACCTGTGTTTTCAACTCGAGACATACACACGCGTTTGCCCCAGTTTTGCCCCCGATGAGTATTAAGTGCTCCGACATGACGATATTCAAACTCCCACTTCCCACAACATGGCTGATCTTCAACTCGACAAAGCTCCTCAATCATCCTCTCGTCCACGGTCGGACATTTTAATTTATTCACCATGGGTTTCTGGCATAGATTCGCCGGGTGGTTACCGCTTTATTTGAGTGCTTTTTATAACATTTTGCAAATTACAGTATTTAATGTTTTTTCGTGGAACGGTTTAATTTTGTACTTTTTGAGCCTATTGAGCTATCTTTATAGCCTTCGGAACTATCAGTTATCGGGAGTTGAATTAACTTTGGATCTTGGCATACTATTTAGGAGGGAGTTCAAATGTTCTACTCATATAACAGATATGTGCTGTAAGGCTATCAAAATGCTTGGATTTATTTTGCGCAATGCTCACTACTTCCAAGATCCAAGTATTGTGGTGTTGTTTTATTGTTTGCTTGTCCGGAGAATATCACAGTTTAGGTCTGTAATATGAAGTCCCACTGTATTGAAATTGTCTCTCTTGATAGAAAGAGTTGAAAAAAAGTTTCTCCGATACCTTTACATGAGGACATATAAATATTACCCCTATTTATTTCCCACTGCCTTTTTAAAAGGTGTCCTTAGGCTTTGACTTATCTTTGAGAGGAATTATTGCCATTTCCAAATACTTCTTTGGAGTATTAAAATGAAGTATTAACAACCCTTCGATTCTATCCGAACTTAAATTTTGGGCGCCTGAATGCGGTAGATCTTTGCGTCATCGTCGAGTTTTTCAACCTATTGTTGTAAAAACGTCTCCTTTCGGTAACTCGTCTCTTGTAAAGGCTGTACGGTTCCTTATGTGATAGATGAGCATTTGGACCCTGTTTGATTGCCATGTAAATGAACTGGTCAGTTTCATGAGATTCAACATGAGTCTATTTGAATGAGATGAATGATTTCAAACTTATTTCTGTTTTTGTTTTTGTTTCTTGTTACTTTTGTGATGCTGGTGTTACGCATTGGGGCAACCTGTCAGGTCACATGGGTCATTAATTTGTTATTTTTATTATGATTATTTATCCATTTTTTGTATTTATCATAATAATAAAATAAATAAATAAAGATTCGTATATTTCATCGTTGCTTACATACTCACTTTCTTTACACTTCACTTTGTGGACATCGTCAGAATTTTCTATAGTTTCCATTGAGCTATGTTTCCAAAAGTTCATAAATTTTTCACATAGCTTTTTAAGCAAAACTAAGTAAAAAAAAATCAAATAGTAATCTATTCAACAGTACAATTATGAAATAAATAACCTCGGATATTTAAAGGCGATTTAACTGTGGCTACCGCTAAATTGTACATGTGTAACCACACGAATAGATGTAGTTGCATGTAAAAATCTCTAACAATTTTAAGGAATGTTAAAGAGTTCGTGAACCACTGTTTGAAAACCTATAATTGTTTCATATGTTTTGTTTCCGCATTTGAATTTAATCGAAAATCAATCTCTTTCTCCGATTCCAAATTCTCAATCAAATTCTCCGATTCCTTCAAACAATGGAAGAGTTCGATTAAAATACAAATAAATTTTATATTTACACGCTTCTAGAATATCCGTTACTCCATAGTATTATATTACCGCGTTATAAATAAAATATGACATAAATAATAATTAAATTTGTTATTTCATTTACATATCTTTAAGTATTAATAATAATAATGACATTAGGTATCTTTTAGGTAATTCAAATTAAGTGCTTTATTTATGTAATTAACAATAATTAATGAAAAATGAATTCAAATTTATTTATTATTTATACATACATAAAAATGGATTTAAGCAAACACACAACAATTACTTAATGATTCTTCTGTATAAAAAATAATGTTTGTTATGTAGGTACATACATACATATGTATGTTTGCTTGTTTATGCTATTGATTTTGATTTTTAAATGCTTTTTATTATTACGAAAATAACTTCACAATATATCTTATATCTATTTTAATATGAGCGCGCGATATAATTTTATTTTATTTTGAGTTGATAAAGAACTATGGAGATTAAATATTGGGTATATTGAGGATATACCCCGCAATTTTGGAACAACGGGTTTCCAATTTTTTTTTTCAATAAAATTATTTTGAAAATATAAATATACATATTATACATTTTTTTTCGTCCAAGGCACTATTAGATGAAAGTTCATTAAATTTTCAAGATTTGTATAGTTTTTGAAAAAAATTATATGAATTTTTAGATTAAATAACGGATTTCCGGAAACTTTTGATTTTTAACAACGGGTTTCCGGAAACCCGTGGAAACCATTAGGGTGACACCACTGCCCGCATAGCCTTGCATTTCGCTGTCTCAATGTGAGGTGTCCATCTTATTCTTTTATCGAACGTTACTCCTAAATATTTTATTACTGACTGCCATTTCAGACTTTCTCCAGAGGGCATTTTCAAATCTAAACTTGGCTTATGCTTTCTAACACTAAAGAATATGGTGTCTGTTTTGGTTTGATTAATTTGAATTTTCCACTTAGTGAAGTCTTCCGTCATTGTTTTAATTGCAAATTCAAGATTTTTAAGAATAGTTTCTGGTTTTTTTCTACTTGTGAAGCAAGCGGTATCATCTGCGTATAGGGCTATGTGACAGTTTTTTGGAATAGGTATATGGAGTTAATGTCATTTATATATATGGAGAACAAGAATGGGCCAAGCAAACTCCCCTGCGGAACGCCAGCTGCGATTATTTTCGGAGACGACAATTCATTATTTACTCTAACCACTAGCTTTCTACGAGTTAGGTACGATTTGATGATGAGAATTAGGTTGTTTGATATTTTGTTGATAAGGAGCCCATCGTGCCAAACCGTGTCGAAAGCCAAACTATGTCGAGACATACCATTCCGGTACTTCTCTTCATATTAAAGTTTTTCGTAACGTATTCAGTTAGTCTTGTTAGTTGTTGGGTCGTGGAATGTCCAGTGCGAAATCCATATTGTTCATTTATTAATTTATTATTTACAACTTTGATTAAAGGAGTGTAGATTATTTTGGAAAGCGTGCAAAGTAAGCTAATGGGTCGATAATTGGCCGGGTTATGATATGCTAATTCAACTATAAACTAAAAAATTACGTTTTTTCTCAACTTTCGCCATCGCTACGCAATTAGAGTAATGATATTATTAAATATAAGAACTTCCAACATTCTATTCTCTGTATTCTTTTGAACGTTTTTATATTTAGCCTGATAAAGTCGAGCGAATAAACATGTGTCAGCTATTATTCACACGTAAACTAGTCGCCTATTTCCGCAGAGACTAATTTTCCACTACGTCCGGCCATTTTGAGGCATTTTTCAACTCGACTATCGAGGGAAACGTCTTTTGTTATGTAAATCATTAATCAGATACACTTAACCAGCTACGACCCTTTGTAGACACGTGTGCACATAAAGCGTCCAGGCTTAGCCTGTTCATTATTCTACTTAAACAGTCATTATTCAACGTTAAACCCGATCGTAACGCCACCGCTGAACTGGAGTAAGATACCACCACTCTCTGATACCCAAACTACATACCACTTATTGTACTTAAGCCACGCTTAAATGTCTAGTTCAAGGACTGCAGTGTATTGAAAAATTGCCACGATCTTTACGTCGGAAACGTACAGCTAAAGCAAAGGCTTTCAACCATCGCATTGAGTTTTTAATGGAACTGTATTGCTCACTGGTTAAGCGATTGCTTAAAAATAGAGATACGTAGGTTCAAATATATGTAATATGATATAAATACAAAAAGTCTCTTTGAAATTACAAAAAAATCCTGCAGTGTTAATATCTGCATTTAGTTTAGTCATGATAAAATCTAAATGTAGAATGATATTAATACATATGTATACATTTTATAATAGTAAAATTTTCGTAATTTTTGTCTACACGTACATACATATGTATGTACATGTGTACATTAGGCCGGAGCGAAAAAAGCTAATTTTAGGTTATTGATTTTAAATAATGCCCTGTGCCTCCAACCTATTGGTTTATATCCACAAAAAAAAAAAATATATATATATATATCTTTTTCGAGAATAGTTTCAATTTTCTTACTATTTTAAAAAAGGTAAACACTTAATATTCATTTATTCAATTAACCTATTATTTGGACCGATGATGATAAGTTTCGCTCAAAAGTCCCCATACAAAGTGCGCCGCGCTCGCAATGGGTGTTTGTTGGAGGGAAGCGTTCTTTTCAGAAAAAGTAATTTTTTTCATGTTCCTGTGATTATTTTGATAATCTTGAGAGCTTCCTTGGTATATATACCTTTAATTTTAATACAAAAATTACGAATTTTAGGAAATATAAGTAGGCGCACTTTAAATTTTCGTTCAGTCCAAAGTTATCATAATCAACCCAAATAAACTTTTTGGGTAAATATTGAGCGTTAATTTTTTCTTGAAAAAACCCACTATTTAAATTTTTTTCAAGATAAATCGATTGGTTGGGGACACGGAACATTGCTTAAAATCAATGTTTTTTTTTAATTAACGTTCCTTTTTTTAAATTAAAATCTAAAATTGGCGTTTTTCGTTTAGTGTATACATGTATATACCTTAGAATATCAAAATTTTCGTATTGTGTCAATATGCAAATACATACATACATAAAATTTATTTTTGATTGAAATAAATAAGTGCTTCGATGTATTTATTTAGAACTGGCACTGCTTCACCACAATGACATTTCATAGTAAATGGATACATACATATGTACATATGTAGACATAGTATTTATATGGACTAAGAAATGCTAAGAACTCCTAATGTAGAGCGAGATACGAAGTCTAGTATTAAGGTATTACACTCGAGACGCCCAGTAGTAGTGCCAAAACACACGTCAACACGTTACGTGTTAACGTGTTATTCAAATTAACCGAGTCTCGCTTTGGTATGCACGCACGTATGCATGTATGTACATATGTACGTGTAGATATAATTTACTATACCTATATAATGAATCGAAGTTTATTTGAATATGCCACGATAGCGATAAGGAGACACATTTAAAAAAAATAAAATAAAACGGTGCTTTTGAGCGAGTTTCACTGAGCATCGATTGCGATGTTTATCCCCCCAGTTTTTAAATGGCGACCCGTTCTTCTCGATCTCGAAATAATTTAAGCCCATAACTCAGCGGGCGTATTATTACCCCTGCTGAGTGGACCGCAGACGGCTCTTATAATGTTGGGCGCTGCCCTGATAAGAAGCAAAAATTTTTTAAACAGGTTCATTCCGAAAAAAATGTATAAATAAATATTAGCAACGAGCCGAGCCAGAGTTGCAATATTACGCTTCGTATGGATTTTGATATTTTTGTCGGCAAAGTCGTTAATGTTTCGAGTGGTGTTCCATCGCGAGTGTAATATCTTAAAAAGTGGATTTTCAATCAAGAATGTACAATTGAATTTTATTATGAAATGTTGAATTTAAATTATTTAAATTAAAAAGTTGAGTTTTGAAAATGCGATTAGTTGAATTTTTAAACACCAACCTTTAAATATGTAAATAATCCTTTCAAAACCAATTCCTTAAAATATTCTTATCTACAGCTGAATGACATTGATCTATTCGGTATGTCCTTGCATCAATTCTCGACTGCAATTAGGAGGGTCTTGATTGATTGATCCATTTCTATTTCTATTATATAATCTTTATCCAATATTAAATCTATTTATGTTTAGTTATGAACTGTCCTATTTAGTCATATTTTCGTTTTTATTATTTTCTTTTTCATTTGTTTGTATGTACCATTGTACTCTATGTACCATTTTATGTACATAATTAGTAAAAATCTATAATTGGGTTCGGATGTTATTTTGTTGAAATTTATACTTTATTTTTATGCATTTCTACCTCTGTTGTTCCAGTTCCAATTAATAATAACCAACTGCAAATACAAAACATCCCTGTGAGGCCCAAATGGAAGAGAGTAAAGTATGATAGGTCGTGCATAGGGATTGCAATTTACCGTCAAATTTTATAAACCGGTAAACGGTATATAACTTTTCCTACTTCCGGTATACCGATATTTACCGGTAAATGAAAAAATGATTTTTCGTAGATTACATACAATGTAGCTTTATGTGGTTACTATTTCTCAAAACATCAACCTCGATTGAATCGTATATAATTAAAAATAAATCTCAGGTGAGAAATGTCATATTTAATTTTTATTTCTTATTTTTAACCAATTATATTTATTTATTTCAAGATAGTAAATATGTTGTAAAAAATACCTACAGACTTACCTATGTGTTTATATATAAACAATATAAAACAGCTATAGAAAAATTAATTTATTAATTAAATTAAGTTTCAGTAGATGTCGCTAAATGCTAGTGTCAATATTTTCCAAGAGGAAATATTGAAAATAAACAATATACATACATAAAAGTTTTTTCTAGATTCTACCACCCATAGCTTACATACATACATACATTAAACTTTACAAAGTCTCTTTCGAAATTATATATTAGATTTGGACCATTTTAAAGTTTGGATCGACCGTCTGATCGCATTTATTTCGATTTCGTTGGTCTGTGTTGCTCGTGAATTTATGATTTTGAAATTGCCACATTTAATACTGAAAATAAACAAATTCCAGACAACCTAATTCACAATACGCCGTTTGTATCGACTTTTAATGTAATGTTATGCACTAATATGACTGTACATACATATATTCTATTCATATAAGATTCAGTAATACATATGTATATCTGCATGTATACTTTTTTTTAATAGAAAAAAATTTTTTCCACTTGAATAAACATATTTATGTATGTAGTATTCATAAGTACATACATACATGCATACTAATACGTATAACTCAATTTTACAAAATATGTCTAAATACATTACGAAAATGCAAATATTTTGACTTATGTAAAGTCGATGATATGTTATATTAAACTAACGTAACGTTCAATATTACTTTTGTTCTATGTTATCATTATTTCATGTATGTGTATTAAAATATATACGTATCAAATTATTATATACTATTAAATCTTAAAATAACATGAATTGAATTTTTGCTTTTAAACTTATTGATTGTATATTCGCTTACGAAATATTCAAGCGGCATTAAAAAGCGAAAAATATTTGCAAAAATCTTTCCGTGTCGTAATCGGTGCAATTCACGCAACTTTTAAAACGTAATTTCCATTGCAATTCATTCGATTGAAATGCAGTTTTTCGCATTTAAGCGAATGCGACGCCATACATATGTACGTACATATATTACGGCAATATTATGTGGTTATTTTGAGAACTTTTTTCGGTCGACGTTTATTATGTTTATGACTGGTGAAACCTTGTTTTTTTCTTATTTATTACAAAAATCGCCATTAGTATAAATTTTGCTAATATCATGTTAATATATCTCGAACAAACTCATTTCATCTGCTTCCAACCTACGCGCACAATTCGCGAAACCATTTTTTTTATTTCAAAATGGTCATCGCGTCGTTTAGCCTCGTTTCATTATTTCTCATAATATAACAACTACAATTATTTCCCAAGAAAACCAGCGTAAACGCCTTTCGTGCTTAATTGTTAATTAATCCATAATCAACTCCGCTGAAGAGCGGCAACCAGTAGTTAGTTGTTGTTATATTTTTTTTGCACAACATCATTAATTTCTCGTGCGTTTAAACGCGATCCTTTTATGCGGATGATTTATTATGACTTTAAAATAATTTTATGACACCATCAATAAGACAAATGGTCTCGAATTAATGGGTTAATACTCGCCGAGACCATTAAGATTCGCACCGCGCAATAGTTCCAATTGATCTAACTCATGTTATCATAATAATTTATGCACCGTAGTATCCGAACCGTTCACATTCCTTATACACAGACCTTTTCGATTCTTCGCCGCTTCTCAAGCTGTGGTTCGCAGTAACTATGTAGTGGCTGGATTTTTAATCTACCTCTCATGACAATGATTTTATACGAATGTAAAAATCATCTACATATTCGTTTTGCATACATACATGCTCTTTATGACCCACAGCACACAATGTGAAAAATCAGAGGGATTATTTTGTCTTTTACTTTCAAATTGTATATAATATTTAATGATAAACATTTGAAAAATTGGGGAGGTTAAAATCTAATGATCCGCTACTCAACTTGTAACATAAAAAAAGTTGAAAAGCCTCTGCGAACTAACGCGGAAAAAAATCAGCCGATGAAATAATGATGTAGAGCTAAATGACTTCTTTATTAAATGTGTATATTGAGCGGTTACATTAATCTTTTTTGCAAAATAAAGCATGTCAATATTTAACAATCTCATTAACACTTGATTTATTTTTGAATTTATAGCGCAAGCTCGCGTATGTAGAGTAAGATATGTATACCCATATTACAAATACATATATAATCGATGAAAAAAAGCATTCATTTACCGGTGATTTAAGTTTATTTACACGTATACTAATTAGGGATTGCAATTTACCATAAAATTTCATAAACCGGTAAACGATAAAATATTGTTCCTATTACCGATATACCGGTATTTACCGAAAACCAAAATTTCGTTCATTACATGTATGTACATACATACATATGTACATATCCGTATGTTCCCGTCAAATCTATCCGTCAAATTTCCGTATGTACATACATACATATGTACATATCTACATATGTGGTAACTTTTCCCAAAAACGTTTGGATTGAATCGTAAATAATAAATCCAGACAACCTAATACCACAATATTACATTTGCTTTAATGTAATATTATGCCCGTATATGAACAATTCGTGATAAAATAGTTTCCGGTAATTACTGGTAAATTTTAAAATTTATCGGTATTTACTAATGGAGACATTATGCCGATTTACCGGTAAACCGGTATTGCAATCCCCAATACTAATATACAGAATTGAGATTTGAGAAACATTTAAATGTTACATCATTAATTAGATATTCACAAAATGTACATGCACTTGCATCAAATCGAATACTAATGCATCGTTCTAAATAATCAACTTTTATTAAATGCACGTGTTTTATTTGTGTCGGTCGAAATTACAAATGGAAACGTTGTTCCGTCCAAACGTTATCCGCAATTAATATTAATTTATTTATTGGAATTAGAAAAAAACACACGTAGCATTGTCTAATCGTGTCGAGAGATACTCATGCGAATAAATATCGTCGTGAATGAATGAAAAAATCGTTCGCATTTGCTTAGAAATAACACGCATTTGAGGCCGAAAGTAAGTTAATAAATAAATACATTGTCATCGTAAAATTGTACGATTAGTTTGGGAAACAGGCCAAGAATTTTAGTAGGTTTTGTTTTATTTGACAACGTCCATATAAAATTACCTATTAATCTATCGAATTGCTTGTAAATGAAACTTATAAATTGTAGTACTCTTTAGTACAATTTTTCGTTTGACGTCTTCGATTAAATTAATTTCCTTGTATAGGTATTTTTTATTTTTCATAAGCAATTTTCAATTTTGTAGCATATACATACATACATATAAGTACGTCCTTGAAATTGAACAATTTCCTGCCGACCGGCCATCTTCGGAGCTGAAGCATTTCCCTTCGCCTAGGATTTCCAATTAAAATATTGTTCTCCTTTAAAGATATCGTTTCTAAGACTCGCAAACAATATTTTTACTAGCTTTTTATTTGCCTCACTCTGTTAGTTAACTGGCATTCATACCCGTCAAAAAATTTTGAACCGCTTCCACTATTTAGGTCTCTTTGATATCTTACCGACATACGAGGGTTAGCTAACATTCAAGTAAGCTAATTTCTCCGACATGAAGCTAAAGGAGTTTAATCATTAACGAACTCATTATAATTTACATATTAATCTTGCGTCAGATCGGAGCGATGACAGCTCGTTTTCCATACGCCTCTTTCTACCGCCCTTTTCAACTCATTGAAACAGTGATAAAGATACTTTTTTCACAGTCATTTACTCTCATCTGATATTAATTTAGTATTAGAAGCTTTTAAACTTCCTCATATTATTTTTTAAAGTAATGTATTGGTGAAATTCGTGACCCAACTATTGAAGTGTTTTGACCAAATCATAACCTATATGTAGTTGTCACTTTTACATAGCTGTCACAGCTCGTTTGGTGTTTGATCTCATCGGACTACTTTTCAGTCACCAAAGATACTTATAGATATATATATATATATATATATATATATATATATACATATATATATATATATATATATATACATATATATATATATATATATATATATATATATATATATATATATATATATGTATATATATATATATATATATATATATATATATATATATATATATACATATATATATATATATATATATATATATATATATATATATATATATATATATATATATATATATATATATATATATGTATATATATATATATATATATGTATATATATATATATATATATATATATATATATATATATATATATATATATATATATATATATATATATATAGATACCAAAGATATATATAAAGATAGAGTATTTAAAATGGGAAGTTTTTTGAAAATCTAAGGTTTCCGGTTAGGGATTGCAATCTACCGTCAAATTTCATAAGCCGCTAAACGGCACTTGATTTTTCCTTCTACCGGTAGATGAAAAAAAATTATTTTTTACATACCTCTTATAGTCTTATACAGTTCACATGGTTTTCGTGTAAGTCGTCATTTTTTATCTCTCTTATCTCTTATCCGATCGTTTTCATACATACGCCATATTGCTCATTTTGGTCATCAATATACGTTAATGTATCGTCTGCCATTACGTTGGAGATAAAATATCGTATACAATGCGTATCAAATATCCACAATTTTGGGTACGGTGACGTCTAGCAAGCTACTATAACCTATCTTCCAACCTGTTCGCCGTGATATAGCCATATCAGATTTTAATTGTTTAAACGCCTATAATTCACTCTATATTTTATAAAATTTGCTCTATAGGTTCTCGTTATCTCTAATATATAAATATTTATAGTTTTAACTCTCATATGTATATATAAATTTCAAATTTGGCTTGTAGCTTCGTGTAATGTAATACACGATATATATTGATTTTTGGCCAAATATGTCAGATCTGACATTTCACTGCTAAAAGTACATCTCTTCACTGATGTTGTATCTAATTTTTAATATGATTTACAATAAGTTTTCCACCAAATAAAAAGCAAGGCCACATTTTTTATAGGGTGGTTCCAGCAGTGATGAGTATACATAACTCATAACCTCAAATTTCATTGTTTATTCCTCCAAAACAAACTTTCTAACCAATACAAGCTTAATATATGTACACAGAACAAACAGTGATATATTTTTATTTTTAGTTATCAGCTGATTTATTGTGGATCAGATATGTAGTTACTTTTCACAAAAATTTTAACCTATGTAGATTGAATCTTAAATAATTAAAAATAAATCTCATGTGAAAAACAATTAGAGTAAATTCATTTAAGTAAATATTGTTGCGTAGGGGTGGGTGGAGGATCCAATAAAAAGGCCAACAGTCGTTTTACAGCATTTATTGATGATTCAGGAGATACACGCAGTGTCACTGCTACATAAGTCCAGAATGACCTGAGATCGCTTACGTACCGCCTTATAAGGGGTAGATCTCTCAGGACGTCTAATCTGTTTACCTACTGTATAGTCACGTATTCGGATATGTATTCCCACGGTATGAGAAGTGCAATCATTGTTTCATGCACTTAGCTTGTCGCTAATCCTTAAAACCCACTTATACCAGTCGCACGGTATGCATTTAGTTAATCCGTTAATAGATATCCGTTACAGATAATCTTTGAACGGTCACACGGTCTCTGGGATTCTATTCGCTTAATCCGCGGCGTACGTTACAATATTATTATGAATTAAAATTAGTTCGTAACAATAAATAAATTGTATTTATTTATTTACTTAAAGATTAGACCAACATCGGAGGGCCAGTGAAGGTCGTGATCCTCAAGAATGATGGTATCGATAAGAATATATTTAGGATCAAGACTCTTTGATGAAGGGCAAGCCTACGTTGACATTAGCAGAGCGAAATTACTAAATGTACTGCGCATTAAAAAATTAGACTAAATTAGATTAAATTGCTCTAAATTAAGTGAAATGACACAAAATTTCTCTTAAACTCTTAAAAGCATAAATTATTAAATATTTTTTTAAAAACAAGCTTTTTATTGATATTAAATAAAATAATTATATACGAATCAATGATTCCAGACAGATTTCAGTATTGTGTGATTTTTGGGAAGCAATAGAACCGCCCGCGTCACGGGATGGATATTTTTAAATTACCTATTTCCTATATATTTTTTAATTATTTTTAAATTGCCTAACCAAAAATCGTCATTATATTATTTGTATATAGTTGTCTTACAGTCTAACCCACGTAATATCCGTACGGCGAACTATATTCCAACTGGTCAAAATATATTACAACTGGAAGATACACTTCAACTGTAACATACATATGTATGTAGTCTAGGGTTTCTGACCCAGACTACATACATATGTATGACATTCCCGGGAATTCACGAAATTTTTGTTGTCCCGTGTCCCGGGAATTCTTATCTTGAATCCCGGGAATTGGATTAAAAAAATCTTGAAAATATGCAACATTTTCACGTCTGCACGAAGGGAAATAATAAATCAAATACACAAAGAATTGTAAAATACAGTGTACTCTCGATTATCTGGGTGCGGATTATCCGGTTTGCAGATTATCCGCGCTTGAAAAATATTAATTATTTTTTTTAAATTAATTTAATTTTGTTCTTATATGATAATGAGAATGAATACATGCGTGTTATTTGAAAAAAAATATGTCACACAAAAATGTTTTTCGTTCCCTTTTTAATTTTACTATTGCGTCAATTCTTTCAGTCGCTTTTGATCATCGAAGAAGTAAAAAAAGTGCGTGTATTCACAGCAGATTTTTTCGAACATACGTATGTTTAATTATTGTCAATTATAATATGTACTTTATGTGTGAAATTATTTACTTTGCTATTAACTCGAAAATATTTCAGATTTACATACCTGTTCGAAATATAGATATACAATAAAACCAACTTCAACCGAAACTGAATTTTTTCCATTGGTGGAAATTTTTTTACCAAATCTAGAAATAGGCTTTCGGGTTCTAATTTAAATATTTTAGTATTCTTAAGAAGCTACTTTAAACAAGTTTAATTTTGTAATTACTTAATTACTTAGTATACTTATAATTACTTAGTTAATAGATGTACTATGTATTGTTTACTTTGTTTATATTTTGTAAATAAATAAATATTTTTTTTATTAATAAAAAATATATTAAATTGACAAAAAAATGTTTTTTTACATGTGTCCCAGTATCCCGGGAATCCCGGGCTCCGTCCCGTGTCCCGGGAAGTGAAAAAGTCCGGGAAATCAGAAACCCTAGTATGTACATAGGAATAATAAATTTTCAAAAATCATGATTTAAATTTATCATATTTTAAAATAATGATTTAAAATAAAAATAATTTTAAAATAATTAATAATAATGTTTTAAAATAATAAATAATATTTATCACGTTTATTTAAATAAATCATGTTTTCAATTTTCAATTTGTGGATTGATTGATAAATTCAACAGTTAACTTTTCAATTTGATATACTATTTTATTCTAGTTCACCAATTAATGAAGCTGCCAGTTAACTAATTACCGAATGCTCTGAATTGTTCATAAGATGATTAAAAGTTTAAGCCTCGATGTATTTGGTTCGCGCTAAGTTTCTAGCATAAATGTCGATGATAAATGAAAGCACTCGTATACAAAATATGTATCCATTTCACGACATATTCCAATCTGTTGTTCTTTTTTTTCGAAATCGCTTTTAGCTACGGATATGCGATAGTGTCTGAAATCGAAATGTTTACGATCGCGTGATATCTTCTTAATATTTAAATGAACTAAAAATAATAGCAACAACAAGAATAAAATTTGCAAATAAAAAAAATGCTGTGAAAAATTATTTAACGGCACAGCTCGTCGATCATAATATAACAATGCCGGTTTTATTTTACAATGATCTTATACGGAATATCTGGGCTGCGATATACATATGTACATATGTACATACACAGATATTCGCTACAAACACGCAAATTTTAATATTGTACGATATGATTTTTATTTGACGTTTCGATTGTAAGAACAAAAAAGATCCTCGAAAATTACCTGTGAGTTCTCCTTGAACAAATTTAATGTTATGTTAATAAATAATATTGTACATGCACATATCTAAGACTTTTTCTTTGACAACATACATACACAAGTCAACTGTTTTGATAGAATAAATAAACGTCATCTTCTATCCATCTAAGTATACGAAATTTATTTCCAGTATTTTTTGATTATTCCGTATATATTCTCGAGATCCTTTGATTAATCGTCGCCAATCCTTGTAGCTTAGTAACATCAAACGTTGCTGGTTTCATTAACATTGTACATACATATGTATGTATGTATTTATGTATATACATACATATATTATAGCAGTGACGTGCCGTCATTGGACTAGAGGGACTAACTAAGCTAGTCCCCTAAAATCTCTTACCTTAAATAAAAAAAAATAACAACAATGCAATTACAATAAATTCAAATCGTTGCCCAGAACGTTCAGAAACCGGAATCGGCCCTATCTGAGGTAGTGGTAGTAATGGATTGTTACGGTATAGTCCGCCACGTCGTTTGCTTGCACGGACTCGCCGTCTCAATTGTGTTCCTTTCTGTCGAAGACAAAATATTTCCAAATTTACTCGTCTCTTCAAGCATCTATGGAATTTTCACTAAGAATATTCTGATTTGTATCTATCAAACATCATTCTGAACTATTATTTTTGATAAAATAACACACAATAACGCAGAACTTCTTGAGTTCATTTCACGAAACGATTCCCTCAGAACAAATCAGTGCGCAGCACGCCGAAACAAATAACGAGGCCTTGGAATGTTGGATTCGCAATCGATTGTTCGACAAATCATTCAGAAGATTAAGTTTTGAAGACAAAGAAAATTTTATTAAGAAAGATAGGCTACTAAGGTTATTTCTGCTAGCACAAAAATGAAAAATTATACTCATCACTTGTAGATAGATTGAAGTGTGTATATACATATATAGATATATATTATTATTAATTGATTTTTTTCCATACCTAGTCCCCTGTATTGATAGTCACGGCACGCCACTGGTATGTAGTGGAGGTTATTTGTCTATTAAAAACATTTTTTAATAGACAAATATTTTTTTTATTTTAATATTCTTCTATTAATTATTTATACATATGTCAAATACAATATCATATGTATTAGTTTTTGCAACAATATGTTGTTCGTTATGTTAAGGCATTTAATTCTTAAAAGTCATATTTTAAAAAACATCTTTGCCTGATTTTGAATTCCAATGCAATGAAATACAGTCGAATCGTGTTGTTAACATACAGGTATATAATTTCGCTATCAAAAGTTAAATCTTCCACTTTATAACACTTAAATGTTTTATTCGTCTCGGAAAATATCTGATTAACGAACGAAGTAAATCGTGTATAATAAATTTGTGTCATAAGATGTAAAGGTTGTGACCTTTGTTCAAAACTTAGATATAAAAACACGTATTAATCCAATAGAACCTTTTTGATGTTCCGAAATATTTTTGAAATTTGAAGTATTATATTTCAATAACATACGCTTAAAATTTTGTATCGATATTTTTCAATAATCTCACTCTTAAGAGGAAAATACACGATCAATACTACCGTTATTGTTTTCAAGTAAACTCTCGATATTGATGGAATGACGGCAAGTAATGACGTGATATTCGGATATTTTGATAGCGGAGCATCAATATTGGCAAGTGGAAGGGATACTGTCATTAACACTGATGGCGTGCAGTAATTACAGTATTATTGACCGTACAAGATCAGCTTAAACGAAGAATCTCTTCATTCTCTCAAACGAAGAATGTCATAGAATATGTACATACATATATGTACATACGTATTTATTTTTTATTTTTTATTTATTTTATATGTACATATATGTATGTAAAGTCCGTCATACGGTGGTTGATCATTAAAAAATTCAATTTATTTATTTTTTGGAAAATTTGGTCCATTACGATATTTAAGTCCTTTGTTAGTTATTTTGAAGTATTGGTAGATATTCCTAAACAAATGTCCCCAATGGCTGAAATAATGAATATGTGAATTTATTTTTGATTTTATTTTTAATAATATCTATCATATGTATGTACATATGCATATATACATATATGTACTAGTATTATATTATATAATAGTTAACAGTGAAAATCTAACTGTTTTCGAGCTCACATATCAGTTTTTTTTCAATTCCTATTAATTTTCATACACGCACTTTTCTAAGAATTGAATACGAAATCTGAATGAATGATAAAGTTACTGAAATTAAAATCGTTATTGATTTCATCGCTATATTTCTCGTTTTATACACCGAATAATATTACTGTACAATATTTTTACCGCTCTACATTTACCGTTCAAAGTTACAAATGTACAACTTTTCAGTGTCGTGTTTCTCCGTTTTCAGTTTCGTTATGAGAAGTGCGTATCGAATTTTATTTGCTTCGCATGTTTCAATGTCTAAAAGCTTTCTGCGGCAAAACCTACTTTCTCAATATAATTCAAAACAAGAAAGCAAATTGAAATGTAAAAATACTACTAATATTAAAAATAGGTATAAGTATGTATGTATATTAGTATCGTGCCGTCATTTGATTTGAGGGACTAAGCTAGTTGCCTCAGATCTTTTACCTAAAATTTAAAATTTCAACAATTACAATAAATTCAAATCGTTGTCTATATTGATATTGTTCACTCGGATTAGCGAATTTCAGAAACCGCAATTGTCCCTATCTTAGGTAATTGTGGTGGATTGTTACAGTATGGTCCGCCGCGTCGTTCGCTTGCACGGACCCGCCGTCTCAATTCTGTTCCCTTCGCGGTATTGGCGAATTTTTATGTATGTGTGCCATCGAAGACAAATCATTTTTTAATCTACTCGTTTCTTCAAGCATTTATGGAATTTTCAATTCAGAATATTCTGAATTGTGTCTATCAAACATCATTCTGAACTATTATTCTTGTTAAAATGACACATATTTACACAAACTTCTTTGTGTAAATATGTGTCATGGCAAGGGACTCGGCTCACGAAACAATTCCCTCGGAACAAATCAGTGCGAAGCGCGCCGAAACATACATTTAAGTTCATACACAAATTGTTCGACAAATCATTCAGAAGATTAAGTTTTGAAGATAAACAAAATGTTATTAAGAAAGGTAGGCTACTTAGGATATGAAAATGAAAAATTATACTCATCACTTCAAGAACGATTATTTTAATTAAAAAAAATAATTTTCATCCATGCATATTCCCCTGTATTAAAAGCAAAAGTAAAAGCAATAATTAGCTGGTTTATATGCTCGGTCCACGTGAGGGGGTGGGGGGGTGGGGGGGAGTCGGGGTAAAGTTCAAGGGCCCAGACTACTCGAGAGGCCCGATATTGATATTTTATATTATTCTACATAAAAATATATTTATATTATTCTACATAAAACTAAATGTATTTATTTAATACTAAATGTTTATTATTTTTCGATCCACACTTTAATTAATTAATTTGTGTCTATGTGAAATTGTATAATCATTTTTAAAAATAGCAACCAACATATGTACATACATATATGTAGGTATTTTTCTAATAGTTCTGATAGATTTTTTGCATATTAAAAATATGGTAAACGGATTATTGTGCAAATTGCGATCGCGCACGACAATCGTTGCCACAATAATCGCGAATAAGGAATATCTGGCACTCGAGTTCTCGTTAGTACAATATTTCGCGTGGAGTTTTTGGGTGCCAGATGTTCCGTGATCGAGATTTTAGTGACGTGTGGGAGATCGCTTTTTGCGGAATAATCTCCGAACCTAAAAATATATCTATAAGATCTTTTTTTAAGTATGTCATAGGGCCCGGAATTATTTTTCCCAGAGCCCGGGATTCCTCTCGGCGGCCCTGTATATACATATGTATGTACATTTGTAGTATGTATATATTACATTTTCTGTAGGGTTGAATTAATACATATGTATGTTAGTCGACGACTAAACATAGATATTGTAATTCAAAACTAATTGATATTGAATAGCTGGTTTATACGTGTGGCAGTTAGGTATCATGGCCTCAAAGCACATGATAGTCACACCGATTCGATCTTTGATACGATCCCTTTATTAAGACATAATGATAATTTAATTGGAACAAGTTTACTTTGGAACGCAAACCGATATGGAATTGTTCTACAATGAAAAAAAATTTTCGACCAAATGGAAAGATCCTAATAAATTTCTTTGTGATAGCTCCCAGTGGGTAGGCAAAAAGGGCTAAACCGATGCGGCTGATTTCTGGGATGACTCTTGGTGATTTATATTTGACCCTTAGCGTCCCGTTAGAATGTAGGTCACGACACACCATTGCAGTCCACACTCGTAGCTACATAAATGTATATACTTATATACCCACACTGTATATATGTATATGATAAGCTGCGATGAAAATGGTTTTCCCCCCACTATCGGTTGCCATTTTCCCCTCTTAGTAAATAAGGATTCGAATAAACGGACCCGGTTGTCGGTTGGATGGACTGCAAATTACCGGATGCATTGGAAACCCGTGCCGGTGAAATAAATCCTATCGTAATATAATACATATACTTTATGGAGAAACGTTGGGCCCTTGTATGGGCAGTGTTTATGTATGTAGAGCTCGGTTTGCAATTTTTCCCAGTGTAATCGGCATGATAATTTACATGGAAATTTGAAATTAAATACGGTTATATTTTATAAAAAAAATATATTCAAACATGTAAAATGACGTGGTTGTATGCTCGTATAAATATTAACGCTTTTTTTCCAAGAGAAACGAAGAAAATATGAAAACACAGGAACTTCATGCTAAATGAGACAGTCGGATATAAAAAAAACTGCACGGAAGCCGATTATGTACGAATATTAGAGCGAAAAACGCGAATGTCGGCTTTTCATCGAAAGACTTAGTTGAAACCTTTCGTCAGCATTAAAAATCAATATTGAGACTTCTATCAATGGGAGAAAATTCTCCCGTTTTACCAACGATAAACTTTTTTGACTTTCTAGCCGTCATCCAAAAAATGAATGTTCCTTTAAAACATTATTAGCTAAAAGGGTAGAAAAAAAGTCGGAAATATTACGGTGTGATTTAACATTCTAAAATCTTAAATCAAATCGACAAACAGGTAGCAATTAAAATCATTAAATGATCCTATATTTTTTGTATTCTTACTAAAGACTTTTTGAATTTGAACTTTATATCAGATAATATGATAATATGAAAGTGTCGCAGTAATAATACGACTGAGAATTTATACAGCATGCATATCTCCATGTACAATCTTTAAAAATATATTTATATAGTAGATTTTCCATTTAATGAAGTTCGACAGCGACAACCAGATGTTTCTTCGGAGTCGTTGTATGTAATTTTAGTCGACTTTAAAAAAGAATTCGACTATAATAATTTAGACACGACGAATTTATCGCCATTTATTTGAAGTTAACGCATGTCAACAAGATACAGCTAAAAACGATTCCGTAATAATTTAAGATTCCAAACAAAAAAAATACAGATACTAGATTACTTCATTCATTGAGAGATTTGTTGCCATTCGTTAACTGATTTAAGGATTAAATGTCAGTAGTTTTCAACTGATTTCTTTAATCTATAATCTAATATGAACTGTATGTATGTGTTGCGTTGTATTTTTTACTATGCTTAATGGGATGTATTTAGTAGATCTGGGTTTAGCTGCCCTGGCGTTATATATTATATATCACAGAACAAGTGGTATTTTTTTGTAGCACGACATGTATCAAATACCGAGACATTTTATCGATTTGTAGGTGACATATTCAGATTTTTCCCGACCGGTAGCCTCATAAACGGAAATGCTTAATTAATTTGTCGATTTATTGTGAAGGTGTTGAGATAGCATGTGTTAACTTATTTTATTTTATTATTATTATTTCGCTAGTTCTCCGTATAAAATGTTTATAATTAATCTATAAAATAAGCGTGGAGATCTGACATGTACGGTGATAACAAAGAAAAAGTGGTCGTTTGCTTCGGTTTTATTTTGTTTTGTTGTTTGGTTTTTGCACGATATATTACCACATTTATAAATGTTGAAACCGAGCAATGTTTACTTTTTTTATCTATTCGTAACTATTTATATTCGTAAAAATATTGCGGTTTTAAAAAACAATTTCTAAACTTACATATTCGCGCAAATCAAGGAAACGGATAGCACTTATCAAACACGACTTCTGTTTAACTCTTATTTACATAAATAATGTTTCAAAGACTTGAAAATATTTTTACCGGGGGGGGGGGGGGAATCTCAGCTCGAATTTTTTATAGAACATTTTATTATCATCGGAAATATTTGTCGGTGGATGTGTGTCAAAAATTGATTACGAGATTTGACCCAAGCAAACAGGAATGTAAACTTTAATAAATACCTCAAAATATATATTAATTTTAAAAACGTGTATTATAAAATCACACAGTAAAAACAAATATATATATATATATATATATATATATATATATATATATATATATATATATATATATATATATATATATATATATATATATGTATATATATATATATATACATATAAATATATACATATACATGTGTATATATATATATATATATATATATATATATATATATATATATATATATATATATATATATATACACATGTATATATATATTTTTCAATACTTTTTTTTTTTATTATCTATATATTATTTATATGGGCGTTGGGGATTGCACTATTCTCCTCATCGTCTGGAATAAAAGCTATTATTATTATTATATATATATATATATATATATATATATATATATATATATATATATATATATATATATATATATATATATATATATATATATATATTATATACACATGTATATGTATATATATATATATATACACACATGTATATGTATATATATATATATATATATATATATATATATATATATATATATATATATATATATATATATATATTTATATTACAATTTTGTTTCCGATACAGGAGACTAAAACTTTTCTCTCCTAATAATAGTTACAACACGCTTTGATCTGAAATTGAGAGTGTGATATTGACGACGCTGCATTTGAACTGCAATATGCATCCTCTCTCGCATCCTGTATTTATCACGTTTAAATGTTCCGACGCATTACATAGTTATTTCATTCTTTTGCTGCGTCTCTGAAAGAGATATTGCTATTCATAATAGGTACGTCGTGTTCGTGTTCAGTATTCTGAGAACTAATGAAGTTCGGTACTTCGAGCAGATGCCCTTCACGTCATCATATAGATATTATTTAACCTACATACATACATAGATGCAAATATATGTGTATGTAGTCTTTTGCAAAACCTTGACACTTATTATAAGTAAGCGCAAACATTTTTAAAATAATCGATAGTAAATTTTAAAAATAATAATCCAATATTTCTTTAATTTCTAATTAACACTACATATATACATACATATGTAGGTATGATCTTCAAATTTGAAAAGTTCATATTCTAATTATATCATTGATGCTATATAAATATTTTAAAATCGAATACCATATTTATATATACATTTAAACAGATCATGTTTACACATTTATTTGTTTGTTTATTTTTCCACTATAAATACCTTCAATATCCAAATTAAACCCACCAAATTTGATACACCATACTTGTATGTATGTATGTACATACATATGTGGCGCCGTTACAAAACCGCGCGGGACAAAATCACGGGGATAAAATTGCGCAAATCAAAATAACGTGGTGACAAAATCGGCCGACGATAAATGAATATAAAAAAGAAAATAAATACAAAAACAAGTAATATAAACATTAAAAACAGGTCTAATGCATCAGAAAAATCCGACAAAACACAGTAATGATAAAATAATAATCATTTATAAATTATGAAAGATTTTATCCACGTTATTTTGTCCCCGCGATTTTGTCCCGCGCGATTTTATCGGTACAGTAAGTCCTCTACGTACGCGGTTAATTCGTTCCGAAATTTTCAGTGTCGAAAACCGCGTAAGTCGAGGAATTCCTTAATTCGATATATTTAATGTGTAAACTGTATGTATGTATGTATTAATATTTTTGTATCAAGGGACAATTAAGAAAAATAAGAGTAAGTGTATAAATATTCATGAAAGTAACATTTATTTGGTAACCGACATTGCTGAAATTTTACTGATCATGGTGAACTTGAAGATCGAGTACATAAAAGTGGAAGTAGTCGCGTTGCCATGGTTATTTAGTGCTAAATATATTTTTATCCCTATGTGTCAACTGCACGTGCCAATAACTACGGAAATCGGCGGATTTTTTTTTTAAATTCTCAACCGCGTAAGTACGAATTCTCATAAGTCGAGGACATACTGTATACCCATTTATGTATGTATGGATGATTCATCAACAGAACGATCCTCAAAGAAATTAATAAAATATATAGCTCAAATAAAAAGAGGACAAACGACGAGCACCAAACAAGTCATCAGCTTTTTAAATAATAAAAAAATAAGTTTTTACCAATTTTTCAATTGTTCCGAAACATTTCAATCATCATTTCAACGGAAATTCAAGATTACTATATATGTAGTATTAATAATTGCCATTTCTACAAAATGTTAAAAAGCGAAATAAAAAGATTGCACGCATTTGTGCACTTGATAAAAATAAACTGGGAAATGTCGTTGTGACTTCTGAAAGAAATATCATTAGGACGAAATCAGCGTATTATATGTACATACATGTTTTATTTTATTTTAACGAACATATGTACATACATATTATCAGTGGTGTAGTTGGTACTTATTTTTGAGCCAGATTGCCAACCTTGCACTTTGATCGATATAGATATTGTTTTTCGAGTACAATTAAAACATATTTTGACTAAAATTTTGTATTCCAAATATTGTAAACAGATTCTCGTTCTAACATTCGATGACCACAATCGAATAGTAATCTGAGCACATTGAAAACTTAAAAGTTTAATGAACTTTATTGGATTTTTTATCTAAAACCATCCAAAACTTCGAAAAAAAACATTTTTTGAACTATTGACCATCCGCACTTGAGGATAGATAAGTGAAAGTAAGAGGTTTGTAATAAAATGAAGGATTCACATGTTAAAATTTGATAGTTTTTTGACATATGTATGTATGTATACATATGTACATGGTTTTAGCATTGCTAAAAGTAAATGTTGCTGTTGACACACAAACAGGGGTTTTGCAAAATCAAAGCTGTTGAAGAGGGTGCATTATGGAAGTTTTTATAAAATATAAAATAAATACATCATAATTTCAACAAGTAAGAATATTTGTTAATTATTATTTGATTTTTTATATAAATATTTCAACTACTTATATTAGGATACAACTTTTTTTTAGTAAGGAAAAAAGCGGGGGAGGGGGGGTCATAAAAATTAAACACCGACCTGATTCTTTTTTATTTAGCACTACACCACTGCATATTATACATACATATGTATGTATACCAGTGTATTCATAGGCAAAGACATTGACCAGACAAAAATATACAGGTACCGGTTTAGCGTGCATTCTACCTACAACTTGCATTCTATTGTATTCTTCGAGACTTTTATCAGGAGGAGTCAACCTGGAGTTTTCTCTCGGAAAATGGGCTTCTCGAAAAGCCAAACACTGTTATCAACAGTCATCAATATCGTGTCCAAGAATGTCCCCGGCCGTTTTGTCAAGTTTATTCATGAAATTGCTACTGTTTACCGTAATATCAATTGTAATGACGATTACTTATTTTAATAAAATATATAATAATAAAATATGAACCCGTTTATATGTCCATTCTTATAAACATACATAGGTAGGAAGACTACACGCTAAACCAGTTACCTTTAAGGTAGAATGCACGATAAACTGGCACCAATATACAATAATATATAAAGGAAATAAATGAAATATAATTTTAAAAAACAGGGATAATTTTTTTTGCACGGCTGTAAAATAAATTACAGTATATATGTCAAAACGACATTTAATGTCAAATTAAAATAGCTCGCACCCAATTGGGGTCCGCCCGGCAAATCAAATGAAAAATAGGCTGCCAGTAACAAAAATAAAATTGACGTTTCAGTGAAATCATATCCAATTACATTTTCACTGGCCCCTATCAGTGAAATTATAATTTTTGACAGTTGGATGATAGCGCGTCGCCCCGCTCCTGTCCATTCCCAATCTCCTCATGGTCCACACACATCGTAATATCTATCCAAACACATCGTAATATATTAGCAGCCAATACTTATTTATTTAAGGTTAGGTTAAGTTAAGGTTGATTTTATTCAGTTAAGGTTAGATTGTTAGGGTCGGTATTTACCCATTTGATATTTGATTTGCTGAGCGGACCCTGATTGGGTCGTGCGAGCTATTTTAGAGAGGGGCACTCTTTTTATTTGCAGGGCGAAATGATTTAGAGATGGTCATTTGCATATTATGTCGTGATAAATACCTAATTTGTTTGGAAATAGGGCTATTTTGCCGGGCCGATAAATGGTACCAAAAAAAAAAACAGTAAAAATTATATGTATGTAACTTTCCCTTTTTCTTACATACCTGTATATTCTAGTAATTTCACATATTTGTAGGACTGTGCGAGACGAGGTCATCGCAAGATCATGTAAAGGACGTAACTTGCAGTGAATGTGCAAAAACTAGAACGACAGTCCTATGTAGTTGCAACCAGCTGCATTTGATGACATGCACCGACAACAAATGTCGCAACGGCCGAGGACGAACGCAACTTCAATATGAAATGAATTACACGCACGTGTGTGTGTGTGTGTGTGTGTGTGTGTGTGTGTGTATGTGCCGTTTTGTAACTCGAAATATAATTTCAATTCTGCAATTAATTCGTACTCAAATGAAATATTTATACTATACGTATATTATGCTTATTTCGCTTAGGTTGCAGGTAGAAAGATAAGAAAAATAATACATAATTTTCATTTGGTTTCACGAAGTATTCCTCCGCTTGTAATTAATTATACCCCTAGGCTAAAATTTCCATTAGTATTATCCAAAACATATTGCTTTGTGCCAGCAAAATAGGTTTTCCCATATCACCTCTAAATTAATTTTGATTCGGTTTATCTATAAAAAAATTCAAACGTTGTACATATGTACATATGTATGTCCGTGAAAACCTCTAGAATATTGAAAGTTTTACTTTTTTTGAAAGGAAATGCCACATTATACAATATATAATATTATAATTAATTATACAAAGCTTTATGGTATAAATATGTATGTTACCGTTGAAGTACCAGTTATAATATATTTTAACCAGTTGGAATATATTAACTAACCTGGTACCAACTACCGTTATAGTTGAAGTGTATTTTCGGTTGTAGTCAGTAGCGGCTCGTGAAAATTCATAGTGGTGGGACTGCAGAGATAAATCAGGCTGTAGTAGCTCGAAAACCAAACCGGTGATCGAATGAAAACAAAAATATCATGCAAATGTACTATACTGGGAGGTCTGCAGCCCGCAGTCTATGTAAACAACAAAAATAGCATGCATTTGTACTGTACTGGGGGGCTGCAGCCCCGCAGCCCATATGGACGAGCCGCCACTGGTTGTAGTATATTTTGACTAGTTAGAATATATTTCGTCTAACTCACGTAAGTTGTTTCATATGGCCAATTACATTCCAACTGATTTTATTACAATCCAACAAAAATATATTACAACTCAAAAAACGGTTCAACTATAGATTGGTACCAGGTAAGATGGAAAGTCAGGTATTCGTGAAAATGTCACTCGACTAGTATACTACATAAGTTGGAAAGTAAAATTTTTGTTTTGAACACATTCTAAGACTTATCCTAATACGGTATTCGTTACCTTTATTCGTAATATCTAGCAAATTTTAACGCATTATTGAATGCTTATGCATATGAAATAAAGTAAAAAAAACATCAGAGCTGTCAAAACTCAACTGTTATATTACAACTGGCTAACATTTTTGAAAGTGTATTCGCGCTTCTAGAGATATAATATACTTACTAGTGGAATGTTATTCGAATATGAATGACCTAAAACGGCAGTTGGAATATATTACAACTAAAAGTACACTTCGGCTGTAACATATATACATATATGACTAATAATGCATATACATACATACATTCATATGTACTTTCATATAAGTACGTTCAAAATTTAAAATAAATTAATGTTTAATTATTTTGAGACATCTATTTATATTACTTAAAAACAGTATACGTTAGTTATTAAAAATAGTATTTTTTTTAAGTAGAGGTCTCAATATTCTTATGTACATGTTTTTACAAGCTTTTTATTATTTATTTTACATTGCATACATATACGTAGGTGTCAGTAAAAGAAACTGTTTTCGTTTTCATATATTCGCTAATTTCATGGACTAAATACTTTTTAATTTAAAAATTAATTTATGTTATACATGACAATATTTTTAAAAATTTCCCGTTTTTAAAAATATGTCAATCGACTTCTATTTTTACATACCTCCTTTACGTTTCACATAGCTTTTTACACATTTTCGGTTTTTAAAAAAACGTGTTTTTTATTTGTGATTTTATTTTCAAATTTTTAATTTAATAAAAATGATTTTATTTAATTATAATACTTAACAGGTTTCATTGATACATAAAGAAATATATGCCAGAAAAGGAGATTGAAAAAAACATGTAATAAGGTGATCGGGAGATAGAAAACCGTTCTATCTGTCTCAAAATCGTTTTGAAAGAACGAATTTCCAATAGATTAAAAGCTCTTTGTACACAATTTATCTCCAAAGTCATACGGTGTGTACATGCGATAGTATACATAGATATGTATATGTAAGTAAATACATACAACAGATCCATACATCTACGACTACAAAGGATTCTTTTTATCGTTTCATCGTATGTACATAAATACAACAACAACAAAAATTGGCCGTTTCTTTTAAAGGTTTTCTAAGAAACTTACTCTCTCTTACTTAAAAGCTCTCTATTTAATCATTGAGTAAAATTTTCTCTGTTCCTTGTATAGTTTTAGAAAAAAATTTCTTCACGTATCCCTTATACATACATATAATTGAATGTAGAGCATAATGATGTTATTGCTTCATGGAGAATGTTCGCACTGTTTGAGGAATGACAAAGTTGTTATTAAGCTGCTTAAATTAAACGAGAAGTGAATTCTTAATCGCTATTATCTGGTAAAGGGTCAATTTAAGCCCTTAATGGAAAACTCAATGAAAAATAAGCCTTTACAACAAAATTGCCTTATTTTAATTCCGAAACTTTGGTACTTCTATGTAAAAAACATATCAAACTTTTTTCTACAATTCTGGTAGGCTTAGATTTACGTGGCACAAGTATTATTTATGCGTCGAAATCGAGTTTTTTCAAATGGCTTCCAATATTAAATTTCCGCCGGTAAATTATTTGTTATGAAATGAAATCATAAGATGCTTTATTTGCGCATTTTTTCAAAGGTGCGGTTGCGTTTGAAAGCCTTATCATACTTTTATAACGTGATGATACAATAGAAAATAAGCAATTGGAAATATAAATAATAAATAAATAACATTTCAATGAAATAAATTTCATATTCATATGTGCGTTCATACAATAAGGGATTGCAAAAATACCGGAATTTCCGATACTGGTATTATCTAAATAAAAAAGAACGATACTGGTATTACCGGTACTGGCAGTATTTTTTCAAATTAATTCATTTTTAATAAAAAAAACATTGCTTCCGATATCCCGAGCACCGATTGTATGTTTCAACATGTTCAAATATTCAAATACTATTTGTTTGCTTGCTGCCGCGTCTTCTCATTTCAGCTCTTCTCTGTATGTTTGGTATATGAAGCTAATCCCCCGACCTTAAATTGACTTTCTTCTTATAATTTTATTTTTTTAATTCGTGCAAAATCCGGATTGAATTCAATATGCAGTCGAGAGATAACGATAAACGCACCAGCAGTGGATGATGAATGGCTGTAGAAGATCATGATGATGATTATTATTATTATAACTATTATTTTTTATTGTTATTATTATTATTATCATTTATTAATATAATTATATTTTATTTATTTATTTTATAATTCATTTGAATTATCTATATATAATATTATTTATATGGATGACGCACTATTCTCTCTACCCTCTGGAATAAAAGAATATTATTACTATTTTTTTAATTAATTAAAAAATTGAGATAAAAAATGATGAAATATTTAAAACAATGTAATAATGACGCTGCTATATTTTGCACACAATTTATTACACTACTTTTCGTATACATTATTACATAAATCCAACAAAATATATGTATACATATTTATATAGATATGTTTATTATAAATATATAATATATAATACTTATATTACAATCAATCATTCTTCTTCTATTACCCTGTGTTTCACATTTTCCATTATGGTTATAGTTTAGTAGGTATCATTTATTACTAACTAGTATCGACTATAAGAATAAGGAGTACAAACTCTGGACACAAATAGAAAAAAAAATCATTCAATTACATCGATGATTTTTGAGTATTTCTATATCAGCAGACGAGATCTGTACGAGTAGCTATACAAAATCCGGGTCGAATCAAAATTGGTCACTTTATTTAATAAATTCAATTAATCGATATTTTTGCTAACTCCTCACAAACTTAATATGCTTTTGGCATGGTTATAATTTGCATACATTTTTATAAATAATAATATAATTGTAACATGTATGAACACGTTTGTTCATATTGACTGGAAACTACACACATAATATAATATATACATATATGGTATTACACGTAATTATATGTATAAGATAGATTAACCACACAAATTAGAAGCAACGATTTACGATTGCGAAATATCCCTGCATCGTTTTAAACATATCGATTCCAAAATAGAACAGTTTCAGTTTCAACTTGGACCAACTTTTTTCTCAATCTCCTGTGGGAAGCTCCGTTTAATCGGTTTATTTCACATAAAGCACAATTGTTCCTGCTCAGCGGACTACGGGAATATCCCCGTATATTCCCATTATGTATATTACCAAATTTTCAAATCGCCCTGAATTTACGCATACATGTATATAACTTCAGTGTTGATATGAAAAGGCAGCAGCCGCTGAAATAACGCATACCTATAAGCTCGTTTCGTCCAAACCTTTCGCAACGGCAATTTCATCACTGCTACTGTGGAAATTCGTATCTCCTTCAGGAAATATAAAAATTTCAGTATCTACACTGTCCGGGTCCACTCCCATATCCCACTTTGTTGCCCCGTAGCATCTGGATTGCAGGGACCTCTTCATTACGACCCCTCTGTAGCAAGGTCCTCCCGTGCTCGAGTGGCTGCTATCCGAGTTTGCGAAACTAGCACTGAATTCCATACTGTTTCTTTTGTTCTCTTTGCAGTCTTTGCTCTTGTAGTATTTTTTTAGTGTAAAATCCTTCAATCGCGTTTCATCTCTCACACCTTCTTCAATTTTCTTCTTCTTTTTGAAACACCCGCTGCTCTCATCTTTTCCGTTTGTGAGCGTCTCTTCCGTTATCTCATCGGGTGGGTCGAAGATAGTCGCCGGTTTTATGTCTTGCAAATTATTTTTGCAGAATCGGACCGTGCTAGCCGACATGGGCTTTTCGCCTTTGCTACTCTGGCTTTCCGATAGTGAATAGTGAACGCTTTTGGTTTTGTTATTCGAGCATGATGGCAAATCTGGTGTGTCGGTTCCATTAAAACGAGTGTTGCGAATACATCTGGGACGTTTTCCGCCCGGATTTCCGAAGAAGTGGACGTTGTAAGACACCATCGGCATTTTGCTTGAAGAATGCGATCGTCGGCGATTCCCGAAAGATCGCAAAACAGTCGTAAATCGTAGAGTGTTTGTTTTTTCCTGAAAAAAAGTAAACGAAAATAATTAACAATCATCTCTGGCCACAATGACGTGTTGGAAGCAAAAAAAATCTGGGAATTGGATCAATATATTTCATACGCAAAAATAAAATTCGGATGTGACCAACCCACGACTATATCTATGTATTTGAATAATATAAGAAGACTAAAAACCAAAATTCAACATTCGACAGAGCTTTTTCGATACAAATTAAGCGCAAGTGTAGGGAAACTTACACAACACAAAAGTTCTACTTCCGGTTGTCGAATTTTTTTCAAAATTATTTTATTACCTAGCATCACAATAAATATTATAAAGATAAAATATCAAAAAGATAGAAATGATTTAAAAGTTCAAAATAAAATAATGAAACATTGCATTAAAAAAAATACTACTTCCGGGTTACGAATTCTAACCAAAACCTTATCAACTCTAAGTTAGTACATAAATAATACAAATATAAATTTTCAGCTTGTTACGTATAGTCGTGTGGAAAAATCATGTGGTCACAACATTTTTGACTTTTATAAGAGGAAAAAATCCCACTTCCAGTTTATCATATTTTTTTAATTTTGTGTTGCTTTATTACTTAAAATCAGTTATTTTTTTATTACTTAAGGATCACTTATTATACACATTAAATATCAAGAAGATAAAAATCATTTAAAAGGTCAAATAAAATAATGATAATTCGGAATGTAAAACCTACAGTTCGTTCACGACCGTTGATACACAGACCTGTCGTTCACAGCCATTTCGTTCACCGATATTTTGTTCACAGACGCTTCGTTCACAAATATACAATAGATTGATCGCCGATCGATCTTTTTCCATAATTAAATTATTATATCGTTTACGATTCACAAAGGCAGTTCTTGAAAGTTTTTAAAGCAATTTTAAAGGTAACCACTTTACCGCTCGAGTTTAGATAAAAAAAAAATATTTATATAGAAAACCAGTCCTTGTGAATGTGGTGAAATAAAAAAATGGCCAAATAATCACAACATTTTTTTTTATTTTCATCACATTGATACAATAACACTGAGCAACAAAAAAAAATACCAGAGCGGAGAATAACCAATCTTTACTAAGTTTGACCCACTGAATTCGAATATGATTTAAATTTTTTTTGGTGGGTGATCGTTTACGAGATATGAGCGTTTAAAAAAATCCGCGATTTTTGAGTTTTTTGGCTTATGCGGTCTTTAACTCAAAATTTAGGATTGTTACGCTCAAAGTGAGTACATAGTAACCCAAAAACGTGATTTTTTGTTGCTCAGTGTAATTATACTTGAAATTTTTCGTGAAGAACACACATATTTAAGGGGTCGAAAAAAATAGTGGAAGAAAAATCGAACAAGAGTAAACTGCCACTTCCGGTTGACAGATGCTTACCAAATTTTATACAGAACTTGGTATTACGCTTAAACTTCTAGATATGAAATTTTAGGGTCAATAAACTAAAAGATTTCTGAAAAAAAATAAAAAAAACCTCGATTCTCAAGAGTAAAAGTACTACTAAAAATATTTTTAAATTACTAAAGTATAAATTTTATAATTTTTATTACTTGTAAAAAATTTCAGTCTGAGTCGCTTAGCGATTTGGTAGATAATAGAATTAAAAAACAAAAAAGGACAAAATAGGACAAATCACGTATCGATAAGAATTTCAGTAACCGATACTACGTTTCAGTTCGATACGACTAACGGTGTTTAAAAAAAATCCCAAAACACACACACACACACACACACACACACACACACACACACACACACACACACACACACACACACACACACACACACACACACACACACACACACACACACACACACACACACACACACACACGCACGCACGCACGCACGCACGCACGCACGCACGCACGCACGCACGCACGCACGCACGCACGCACGCACGCACACACACACACACACACACACACACACACACACACACACACACACACACACACACACACACACATTATCATATCAGCGATGAAACGCTACCTACAGATTTAGATATGACAAATGAAAAACAGTATGTAATATATTTTAATTTAAGTTTAATACAGATTTAATGAATCCAACTAAGCACATAACCATTTTAGACACTATTGATTAAAATAAACGGATATAGATACAATGCAGAAACCCACGTCATCGCTTTCATAAATGAAAAGTTTTTAACGAGGTAAATCTCCGAACAATGAAACCTGTTAAAGCGCATGTAACGAGCACGTGACTTTTAGACCTTTTGGTTATTTTCTCATTTCTAAATAAAAGAAGTTTACAAAACAAAATTCGATATTGAACTAATAACTATGATAGCGATACAAATTGAGCGCAAATATATGCAAATACTTGCACAAGACAAAAGTTCTACTTCCGGTTGTCGGATTTTGTTCAAATTTTTTTTATTATTTAAAATCAGTATAACTATTATACACATTAAATATCAAGAGGATAAAAATAATATAAAAGGTCAAAATAAAATAATGAAATATTGTTTTAAAAAAAAACACTACTTCCGGTTTACGAGTTCTGACCAAAACGTTACCAAATCTAAGTTAGTACATAAAGTTCGATACTCTAGACGCGTTGCACTCTTTTCACTTGATCCTTTCAATACTAATTCCCAAAAATATTTTTATCTGCAGCGCGTTTATCGTATGTTTAACGGAGAGCTGAATGAGGTTGATCTGTTTGGTATTTCCCTACATCAATTCAGGTCTAACATCAAGAGAATCTTGATCGATTGATTCATTTTTTCTCCTATTCTATTTTTCCAATATTTCCATTATTGTTATACTTTAGTTTAGTTATGTAATGTGCTATTTAATCATATTATAGCTTTCATTCTTTTCCTTTTCATTTGTTTATTTTGTATTTACCTTTTTCATTTGTTTTTTATATTTGTAAATTTCAATTTCTTCTTATATTCTATCTTATAACCTTTTCCATATATTTTAATACTATAGTTTAATTATGCAATGTACTACATATTTTGTCATGCCTTTATTCTTTACTTTTTAATTTGTTTTCCTTATATTTATCTTTTTCATTTTTGTAAAAATCTATTATTGGACTCGGATGTTACATATATTATTTATTTACTTTTTGTTTTTTTTATACCTATCTCTGTACATCCAGTCTGTTGATTTTTCAATTAATAAAATAAAATAAAATAAAATAAAATAAAGAATATAAATATAATTTTTCAGCTTAATACGTTCAGGGGTTTGGTCAGGATCCAGGCGACAACCTTTTTGACCTTTCTAAGAGGAGAAAATCCCACTTCCGGTTCACTAAATTTGGTGATTTTATTTTTAATTTTTATTTAAAATCACTATCTTTATTATACACAATAAATATCACGACGCTTAAAATAATTTAAAAGGTCAAAATAAAATAATGAAAAAATAATGAAAAATTGTTTTAAAAAAAAATACTACTTTCGGCTTACGAATTCTGACCAAAACGTTACCAAATCTAAGTTAGTACATAAAGAATATAAATATATTTTTTCAGCTTAATACGTTCAGGGGTGTGGACAGGATCCAGGCGACAACATTTTTGACCTCTCTAAGAGGAGAAAATCCCACTTCCGGTTCACTAAATTTGGTGATTTTATTTTTAATTTTTATTTAAAATCAGTATAATTATTATACTCATTAAATATCAAGAGGATAAAAATAATATAGAAGGTCAAAATAAAATAATGAAATATTGTTTTAAAAAAAAATACTACTTCCGGTTTACGAATTCTGACCAAAACGTTACCAAATCTAAGTTAGTACATACAGAATATAAATATAAATTTTCAGCTTAATACGTTCAGGGGTGTGGTCAGGATCCAGGCGACAAAATTTTTGACCTTCCTTCCGGAAGCTTCCGGAAGGGAAAAAATCCCACTTTCGGTTTATTAAATTTAGTGATTTTTTTTATTTTAATCACATTGATACAAGAGTTATACTTGAATTTTTTCGTGAAGACCACACATGTTTAAGGGGTCGAAAAAATAGTGGAAGAAAAATCTAACAAGAGTAAACTGTCACTTCCGGTCGACGGACGCTTACCAAATTTTATAAATAACTTGGTATTAAGCTTAAACTGATCGATATGAAATTTCAGTTCGATAAATCAAAAGGCTTTTGAGAAAAACATAAAAAACCTCGATTCTCTAGAGTAAAAGTACTACTTCCGGTTCAGATAAAAATATTTAAAAAATATAAAATTATAAAAATTATTATTTCTTGTAGAGAAAATCGAATTCAAAAACTTAAAAAAAAGAGGACACCTATAAGGGGAGGTACCATTTCCGGTCAACTTAAAAATTTGAAAAAAATGTACGTAGTGTCGATAAGAATTTCAGTAACCGATAAAAAGTTTCAGTTTGATAGGACTAACGGTGTTGAAAAAAATCCCCAAAGTACACAGACACACACACACACACACATTTTTTCTAGATCATGAAAACGTGATCAGTAATCGATTCTGAGTTCGAATCAGTCAAAATCTCGAGTTCGAATTTTCGCATGATCACAAAACTTCATCTATTGTTACTACGTACATAGATAAAGTAAAAATATGGATAAATTCTGGCAACTGTAAATCAATTGTTATTGTTGAATAAAGCATTTTTATTTAATTATAAATAAATAAGTTATCATATATACATATAATATGTATAATATCGGGGTTTGCTACAAATCGCTGCAAACGACATGCGGCATGCATGAATGAAGAATTGCAGGCGAACGGTTTGAATAAAAAAACAATTTATTTTAATATTCGGTACAAGAGTTTATTACGGACTGACTTAAATTCTAACAATATTGAGTTTATATACTCTTTAGCAAACAATGAATGTGTTGAAGACACGTGTTGTACAATCTTGGTTAGTCAGTGCATGGGTGTGGTGGATATAATAGTTTTATTTAAAATCAATGTGTGTCGGTAATCAATAATCAGTAATTCATACGTTTGTCATTAATCAATGGTGCATTTATAAAATTAGGTGTGTTTTATCTCTACTGGTTAGTCGTTTGTTCTTTGTATTAATCATATGACAACGAAGGAGTCATGATGGCGTCGTAGAAATGACGAATTTGCGAGTACTTGAGTACAATGGTAGAGGTACAATGATGAGTACAATGGTAGAGGGTTGTCTTCAGCCCTTAACTCATGCAGCAAAATTCGACTGTTTGAATTTAAACATGTACGAAAGACGAGATATTCATTGGATTGCGCAGATGACATTTTAAAGTGCATTGATGATTGGCAATTATTAAAATTGAGTTGGATCTTGCTGGCAAGTTTAAAAAGGCAGAAGTCGAGACAAAAGTATGAAATGAGCATGCATGCGGCCGCATGCAGCGAAATGACCATGCAACCGCGTCGTTTGCAGCGATTTGTAGTGGAGCGATAATATCGCTATTCTGTGTGTCTGTATGTGTGTGTGTGTGTGTGTGTGTTTGTCTGTGTATCTGTGATAACGCTCGCCGTACTATAATAGCCGTTTCGATTCGACATACATATGTACATACGTATGTATTTATTTATTTAAATAGGCACACATACAGAATATACTATATATAAAAACGGACTGTCGCTAAATATATATATATTTGTATATTTGTATATATATTTGTATATTTGTATATATGTGACGGACGATCAACCGTCAACCAGTATGGGGAACAATTTTTTTTTCTTTTCATATTTTTCATATTTTTCATTTTTTCAGTTTTTTCATTTTTTTCATTTTTTCAGTTTTTTCATTTTTTTCATTTTATTCATTTTTTCAGTTTTTTCATTTTTTTCATTTTATTCATTTTTTCAGTTTTTTCATTTTTTTCATTTTTTCAGTTTTTTCATTTTTTTCGTTTTTTCAGTTTTTTCATTTTTTTCATTTTTTCAGTTTTTTCATTTTTTTCATTTTTTCAGTTTTTCAGTTTCCCAGTTTTTTCAGACCCCGGGGTGCCAAAGGCATTGGGGGCGCTGAGGGCGCCGGAGGCGTCGGCGGCGCTGGAGGCGAAGCCCCCTGGGTGCCGAAGGCATTGGGGGCGCTGGGGGCGCCGGAGGCGTCGGCGGCGCTGGGGGTGCCGGAGGCGTCAGCGTCGCTGAGGCCGAAGGCATCGGGAGCGCTGGGGGCGCCAAAGGCGTCGGCGGTGCTGGGGGCGAAGGCCCCGGGGTGCCGAAGGCATCGGAGGCGCTGGGTGCGCTGCGGGCGCCGGAGGCGTCGGCGGCGCTGGGGCCGAAGGCCCCGGAGCGACGGAAGCGCCGCGGGCGAAGGTCCCGGGGTGCCGGAGGCGTCGGCGATGCACAAAACGTAATTCGTAATTCGTAATCACTTCGTAATTTGTCATTCGAAATGCTCGGGAACGGGAATTGCACGCATTATTGTGGCATTGCAACGCATTCCGGGTTTAACTAGTAATGTATAAAATTCAGAAATACACAACTAAAAACTTTATTTATTAATCAAATATTATTTTATTCGGATAAATTTCATTATACCTTCATATGTATAATCATAATATACAGACACATTCACACTTATTTCGATAATTTAATAGCGAAGAGTTGAAGTATAAATACATGTCTTCAAAAGCTCCTTCATTTGAAAATTATAATTATAATTGACATTTATTATTTATAATTTGAAATGTATAATAATAATAGACACATTTTTGTATAGAATTTGTTTTAATGGGAAAATCCAATCGAAAATATGTATTTGAAATAAAATTATCAAAAAGCATATATATGTATGTTGAAAGTGTGTAATATTTTCAACGAGGCAGAAATACTGAAAAATTATGATTCGCGCAATAAATGGTCCATTTATTGTCCCTAGCAACCTTTTAATTTAAGTGGCTCGCAAAATAAATGAATGCGAAACACTCAGTAAAGACATTTTGATGACGACTCAATCAAAGGAAAATGGTGTTAAATTTTGCATAATTTTATACCGGATGTAAAAATAAATCTGAAGTGTTGGATGTATTTCATTGAATATATGTATATATA